>NC_060273.1:32692232-32868585 GCF_021613505.1 Equus quagga | reverse complement strand
CGCGGCGGGCGGCGGGCGCGGCATCCCGGGCCGGATCGCGGCGCGGCGCGGAGCGGAGTGGGGCGGGGCCGCGCGCACCGCCCCGCCCCTCCGGAGCGCGTGGGGTTGGGGGGACGCGGGGCCGCACCCCCGCCTCGCCGACCCCCGGGCGACCCCCCTCGCCCACTGCCCTCTCGTCCTCCCTGGGGGGGCGGCTCGAGGCGTAACTGGCAAGTTTGGATCCTGGATCCCTGGAGAGACCCACACGTGTGACCTCACTGGTCTCCTGCGGGTGACTCGCTCCATCCCTCCACCCCCAAGGGCGATCGGACTTAAGCTCCAAATTAAGGGTTTTCGTACTTTCACTGGAGATCGAGTTTGTCTAAGCAAGCTCCAAATTAAGGGTTTTCATCCTTTCCACTGGAGATCCAGTTTGTCTAAGGATGCTTGCGAACCCCTGTGTTCCTTGGTGTCATCCACTCCCTCAATAAATGGCTCGATCCAATATCCTGGGACCCGTGCTAGGCACCGGCCTGAGGAAGGCACGCAGCGCCTGCCCTTCAGACCCCGGGGAGGCCCCCCCTGAGGGAGATCTTAGCTGAAAATGTGGAACTGGCCAGTTTGGGGATCGTGCAGATTCCTGGAGAACTTTAGGATCCTGGCCATGTAGTCTCCTTCAGCCACGTCCTCTTAAAGGGGCGGTAATGTTTCCGCGTTTGCGTTGCTTAATAATTGTGGAGCCTGAGAAAATAGACCTCGCTCTCTCCCTGATGGAGAATGCAGTCTCATGGGAGATGCCCACGAGAGTCAAGAGCACATCTTAACACATAGGAAATGACCCCTGCGGGGAGTCCTGTGAGGCGCTGGTGGTGGTGAGCTGTGGGTGTGTAGGCAGACGTGGCCGGCCTAGGGTGGGAAGCTGGTCTGCTTGCCCACTGTCCAGCCTGGGGCTGCAACCAATATTGACCCAGTGATCACATCACAGAGTGAGTGTATAGGCACAAACACAGATAAGTGTTTCAGGGACAAGTAACTCATTTTTATGAGAAACTATAACAAGAGGACCTAGTTAAGGGAGGGAAGAAGACAGTAAAAAATGGGGTTAGGGGGTCGCTTCCCTAAAGAATGACACTTGAACTGAAATCCAAGGATGATTAGGGGAGAGGCTGGGAGTGTGGGGGAGGGTATTCCAACCAAGGAACGGCCTGTGCTAAGGAAAGGGGCACGGTGCCTTCGATGGACTGACAGATGGTCACTGTGGGTGGAAGAGAGAGGGACCACTCAACTGAACCAGATTAGGCTAAAGAGGACAAGGGCCATGTCAGGTCATGTAAGGATCTGGGTGAATACCGGGAGCCATGGAAACCACTGAGGGGTTTTAGGCAGGAGGGCAGCATGCAGGCCCACATATTGGAGAGATCACTGGCGGCCGTGTGGAGCCTGGATCGGAAAGGGGTCAGTGTCTGTGGGAGGCTAGTTAGGAAGCTATCGGACCAGGCAAGAGAGGTTGAAGGAGGGAGATGGGGAGAAGTTGGGGGAGTGAAGCAGTATTTATCTCCTACAAAGACCGTTACACACGCACGCACGAGTGGTGGGAATGTAAAATGGTGCAGCTGCTCTGGCAAACAGTGTGGCGGCTCATCCAAAAACTAAATAATGACCGTATGATCCAGCAACTCCACTTCTGGGTATAAACCCAAAAGAATTGAAAGCAGGGTCTCAGAGATATTTGCACACCCATGTTCATAGCAGCGCTATTCACAATAGTCAAAAGGTGGAAGCACGCCAAAAGTCCAGCAATACTTTGTGTATACATCCAGCGGAATATGATTCAGCCTTAAAAAGGAAGGAAATTCTGACACCTGCCACAGCAAACGGATGAGCCTCGAGAACACTATGCCGAGTGGAATTAACCGGTCACAAAAAGACAAATACTGTATGAAGCCACTCGTTTGAGGGACCCAGAGTTCACAGAGACAGAAGGTAGAAGGGTGGTTGCCAGCGGTTGGGGGGAGGGGTGGAGAATGGGGAGTAAGTTTTAATGGGGTCGGAGTTTCAGCTTGGGAAGGAAAAAGTTTTGGAGATGGACATTGCTGATGGCTGCAAAGCAACATGAATGTATTTAACTCTACTGAGCTGTACACTTAAAATGGTCAAGACGGCAAATTTTATGTGACACGTATTTTCCCACAATTTTTCTGAAAAGAGAGATTTACATACAATCTCCAAAGTTCTTTTCTACCGGTTCATCTGAGGTGACTTCTCAACTTTTTAATAAGTCTGTTTGATGACAAGAGGTACATGTGTGCTTCCAGGCCCCTCAGGCTTCACTTAATATTAAATGTAAAGCCTTAGATGACTAAATTTAAAGGCCTAGATGATTCTTTTCTTAAGGAGCAAGAACCCGTATGACAGTAATGCCAGGAGCGCACAGGGCTGACTCACGGTGACCTTGCCAAGCCTAGACACCCATTTAATCGTTTGCAGTTCCTTTCTCCTGCAACAGCAGGCGTTAGGTAGATCAACAGCTTCAACAGAGAGGGCAGGAAAAGGGCCAGTAAAAAGCCATTCAAGAAGCAAAATAAGAGAAACTGAACTCTTCTGTCATGCTCTCCAGGTCTAGAGGTTAGTGCTAAAGCTGTTTTTCAAAGCATTCACTCAAAAAAGGAACAATGAAAAGCTTGCAAGGGAGAATCTAGTCAACCTTTTGGAGCCCACGACATCCAGGCTCTCACCTTGATGGAACCTTCTGGAGCGGGTTGCAGAAACAAAAAGGAGCAGAACTAACTCCGAGGCACTAAGCCATTGACAAGAAAAAGTACACTGTCTTGGGAGGTGACAATTAAGGCGTGTTAAAAAGCAATGAAATATCTGGAGAAACAATACATTAAAAAAAAAAAGACAAAACACGTGAACAGATCTTTCCCCAAAGATATATGGATGACACACGAGCACATGAAAAGACGCTCAGCATCGTCAATTGTTAGGGAGCAAATTAAAACCACAATGGGCTATCACTACACACCTATTAAAATTGCTTAAAGAAAGTGGCAAACCAACTGTTGTGGAGAATGTGGAGCGGCCGGAGCTCTCCTGCAGAGCTGGCAGAAGGCAAAATGGACCTGCCGTTTTGGAAAACAGTTTGGCAGTTTCTTATAAAGTTCAACAAACCGTGTGACCCACAATACCATCACTGGATTCTTACCCAAGTGAAATGAAAACTTGTGTGGACACACAAAGACCTGTACACGAATATTTATGGTGGATTTATTCGTAATTGCTAAAAACTGGAAACAACGTGACAACCCAAGTGTGCCTCAAGTGGGGAGTGAATAAACAAACTGTGGTATGACCATAAGATGGAATACTACGCATCAATGAACAGGAGCAAGGATGCATACACAGAACAACACGAATGATTCCCAAATGCACCGTGTATGCCTTCATTTGTAGGACATTGTGGAAAAGGCAAAACTATGGAGAGAGACACAGATGAGCGGTTGCCAGGAGCTGGAGGTCTGGGGAGAGGTTGACCACAAAATGACATGTGAGAATTTTGGAGAGGAGATGATGATTGTGGTGATGATTATATGACTCTATGTATTTGTCAAAAGCAACAGAACTGTGCACTAAAAAAGGTGAATTTTACTCTATGTCAATCGTACCTTAATTTAAAAATTAAAAAAAAAAAAACGCTCAATAGAGATTGTGTTTATAGACCCAAAACAAGGATTAAGAGCTGTGCTGTCCAATTCGGAAGCCACTAGCCGCCACTGGCTATTGACATTTATACTCTAATGAAAGTGAAATAAAATTAAACCTTCTATTTCTCGGTGACATGAGCCACATTTCAAGTGCTGGATCTGGAGGCCCGCGTGGCTCCCACACTGAGCAGAGTAGATGAAGAACATGGCCATCGCTGCGGAAAGTTCTGCTGGACCGTGCTGCTCTGAGGGCGCAGTGTGGCCGGGCTACCTCCGCCCTCTCCTCCCTTTTTCTCCCAGTCAGGGAATGGTGCCAAGCATCACATGCCAGGCACACAGTAGCTGTGCAACAAGACCCTCGAAGAAGCCACGGTGGGCTCATCCCTCTGGCTGGAACCCTCGATAACCCTGCAGGGTCCTCGCTTGGACTCTTGTTCCGGGGTGGACACCTGCAAGGCAGAAGAATAGAGCCACCAGCACGAGACAGGATCCTTATGGAAGCCCCGTGTTCTAGTCTAGGCTGAGTCTGAAGGCAGGTGGATGGGGCTGAGGAAGGGAAGCCTGGGAATCTGAAAGCTGCTGGTCCACACTAGCATCTTCGAGGGCCTGGAGCTCAATCAGTATTTGGCGAATGAGTGGGGAACCCAGACCATTCTCTATCTTCTCATCATCCCCTTCCTTTTCCTGTCTGCTGAAGTCACTTCCTGCTGTTTCTATATCCTTCTTGGGTCCTTCCTGCATCCCCGATACTGTTTCCTGCCTGTTCACCGAGTCCTTAGGGTTTCACATCCTGCAGCAATGGGACCTCTGCTGGGGCTTCCCCTTACTGGGAAGGACTGAACTTTTGTACAAGGACTGAACCTTTTTGCAAGAGAGACAGAGAGAAACAGAGAGAGGCGCAGAATAATCTTCCATGGAAACGCTTCCTCACCCATTTGAGACCATAGCCTAAAAACCGGAGAGGCACAAACTCTGTGTCCTCAGCTCCCACGGAGCAGGCTGACTGGTTTTTCTTTTACAGCCTACCCCCAGCCAGCTTGTCATTTAGAACTCATACATATTTCTTAAACACCAATTCAGGAAAAGATAAGTCTGACTTTGACACCACAGGAAACTTGTTGAAACCAAAGCATGGGTGAAAACTACTCTTGACAGAATACAGCGCTGTTGGCACTTAGAAGAATATAGATATGCTGTGTGTTACTCGTCTATTACTGTGTGACCAAAGGCTCCAAAACGTAGTGGCTTAGAACGAAAAATGTGTATCATCTCCCAGTTTCTGTGGGTCAGGACTTCAGGAACGGCTCACCTGGGTGCTTCTGGCTCGAGGTTTCCCATGAGGTCAAGATGTTGGCTAGGGCTGCATCTTCTGGAAGTCTGCCTGAGCCTGGAGAATCTGCCTGCAAGGTGGCGAGCTTATGCACCTGCCAAGTTGGTGCTGTTATGGGCTGGAGGCCTCGGTTCCTTGCCAGCTGTGTGACCTCTCCACAGCGCTGGCTAAGCGTCCTCCCCACGTGGCGGCTGGCTCCCCCCAGAACGGGGGATCCAAGAGAGAGCAAAGAGAGATCTGCAAGGCCTTTTACTGACCTCGCCTCAGAAGCCCCGCTCTACCATTTCTGCAATACCCTAGTGGCTATACACATCAGCCCGATTCAGTCTGAGAGGGAACTCCACAGGAGGGTGGATACCAGGAGAGGAGTTGAAATGGGGAGTTGGTGTTCCACACATTTGTTTAGCAGCCACACAATATGTTAGTGATAACAATGGAAGCAGCCTGAATAAGTCCAGCCTGGCCTGGTTGGAGAAGAGAAACAAAGCAAATTGAGCTGCTTGAGTTTGCACGTTCAGTCAAAGCAACGTGAAGGTACAGTGGGAGGGGCGCAGACTCTGGAGCCAGCTCCACTGTTGACCAGCCATGTGCCATGGACCAGTTATTTGGCCTCTCTGAGCCTCAGTTTCCTCTGCTGTAAAATGGGTTTACGGTTGCTGGAGGCTTAAAAAAGGTAATATCAATGGGGGCTTTGAGACACTCAGAAACTCACCCGTGTTACCTCAAGAAACGCAGAGTGTTTTGTAAGAACAGACTTAGAAAGGAGGCAAGGAAGGCTCTCAGCCCACGGGCCAGCTCCACGGAAGCCCCTTACAAGCTGCTCAGCGGGCAGGCCTTGCAGAGAAGAGTAGAACACTCTGGATGTGTTGCAAGATGGCTGTTAGTCCTCTCCGTGATGGATGCTCCCAGGACTTTTTTTTTTTCTGATCTTTACTGTGAAAACCTTGGGGCTTCACAAAAGTGTAGGGGCCCCCAGGACTGAGAGAGTTGAGCTCTCAGCCTCGGCCTCCCTGAGCCCCCAGCGATTTGTCCACTGCACTGTGGGTTTTCCTACCCGGCCTGGTTCTCCTGTTCGTGACTTCCTGTGATCCCCTGCACTCACCTGTCTGCCTCCCCAATTTGCTGACAGCGATTTGCCCTGTGCCCTCACTTCTCTGACGGATCTAAGAAGAGCTGTTGATTTTCAGTTTGTTCGACTTATTTCTTGTAATGTGCACGGGAGCCATGACGTCCAAGCTCCTTATGTGTCAGACTGGAAACTGGAAAGAATCGTAAATGATAATTCAGCAGCTCTATTTCTGCTTCTCTGTGAAGCTTTCTGCACACCTACTTCCACCACTAATGGCTCAGTTCTCTAATAATCCAAGAGCCAGCTCTTTCGGAGAGGGGTCTGAGGGGCCCTGTAAGTCACCTTTGTACCTGGTGAAAGGGTCACCCTGGGTTTCCTGTGCGTAAGTCGGCTGTCTGGGGTCTGGCCCTCTGCATACCCAGTCAGTGGCATCGTTACGTGTAGGGGTCCCCACTGCAGACAAAACCTGCCCATGATTGATGTGCGCTCAGCAGGAGCCTTAGGTAGACCCCTGAGGATGCAGCTGGGCAGATGTGGTGGCCATTCTAAGGCTTCGTGATCCAGGAGAACACATCTGGAAATGCCCGAGCGGTGGTTGACAGCCCCTGTGTTTCCCATGTGATAGCCAGTGGCCACAGGTAGCTACTGAGCGCTTGAAATGTGGCTGGTCCAAACTGAGATGTGCTGTAAGTATAAAATACACTATATGCTGGATTTCAAAGACTAATTAGTTAAAAAAAAGAAAAGCAAAATCTCAATAATAGTTTTTATATTAGTGACAGTTTGAAATGCTAACATTTTGGATATGTAATGTATTAGTAAAATTAATTCCACCTATCTCTTTTTACCACTTGAAAGCAGCTACTAGAAAATTTAAAATTTATCTGTGCCTCTCATTTGTGGCTCGAACCATATTTCCACCCGACGGTGCCGCTGTAGACCAGCGACACTTTTTTTGTCCTAATAGATGTTTCAGGATTAAGGACAATGCTTTGCATTTGTGTTTCAGCAGAGTGTGGGCTCAAAACTGTCCACTCGGTGTCTTTGTATCATTTGCATTCCTTCCTCTTGGGGTTGTCAGATCACCTTGTGTGAGTTTTAATGCCCAAGGGTTCTGGGCTTGTAGCTGAAGCAGCCCGAGGGAGAGGAGAGATGGAAGCGAACACGCGGACTGTTTGGTAAGCTGTGCTGTCTGCCACAGGGTGCTTTGGTTTTTGGCCATGGAAACCAACTCTGGCCAAGGTAAACGCAAAGGGAATTTGCTGGCATGATGCTTGGTAGATCACATAACCGAAGAAAGCTGAGATCCAGGTCTCAGGAAGGGCCGGAGTCAGACCTGCTGTGGGGGACTTAGGAGCAAAACCCCAAGGCTGGTCTCTCAGGAGGCCCCCACTGGGATTAATCAGCTCCAGGCCTTTCCCCCTCTTGCATCATTCCATACAGGATGGGACGCCCCAGGGGAGAGCAGCTGATCGGCTTAGCAGAGTCTCTGTGCCGCGGCCCGGGCCAAAGGTGTGCAGGCGCCGTGACGAGCAGATGCTGGAAGACGGCCTCCAGAGGGCTGGCCCTTCCTCAAAGCAGAGTCTGGTTACTGTTAGCAGGAGCGGGAAGGAACGCTGAGCAGGCAGAAACAATAGATGGCCACGACCTCATTCCAAGCAGATTTCGTCAGGGACTCGGGGAGAACTCAGCCAGTTCAGCTTGTTTCAAAGATTCTTAAGTTCATCGTTTAAAACTTTGAAGTATGAATACATCGAAAACATACACAAAAGAAAACCAAATAATAAAATAAACCTCCATGTACCCATCACCCAGCTTCCACAACGATCAATTAATGTTCAGCTTTGTTTCATCTTTTTTGTTTTTTTTTTGTGGTGAGGAAGATTGGCCCTGAGCTAACATCTGTTGCCAAGCTCCCTCTTTTTGCTTGAGGAGGATTGTCATTGAGCTAACATCTGTGCCAATCTTCCTCTATTTTATGTGGGATGACACCACAGCATGGCTTGATGAGTGGTACTAGGTCTGCTCCCGGGATCCGAACCCGTGAACCCCGGGCTGCCAAAGCAGAGTGTGTGAACCCAACCACTACACCACAGGGCCAGCCCCCTTGTTTCGTCTTTAAGGCACCCAAATCCTCCCATATTACTTTGAAGCAAATCTTAGGCATTGTATCATTTCCTCTAATTCAGTGTGTTTCTCTTAAAGGGAAGAGCTCATTTTAAAAACATAACCATGATATTATCACCCGTAAAAGAAGCCCAATAATGCCTTAATATTATCGAATTTGTGGCCAGTGTTTAGATTCTCATTTTTTAACAAGTTTATCGAGGTATAATTCACATATCATAAAAGTCACACACTGTTGGTGTACGGTTTGATGAATTTTAGTAGGTTTGTATGGGTTGTTCACTAATCACCACAATCCAGTTGCAGAATATTTTGGAATATTTTCGTCACCCTAAAAATTCCCTCCTGCCTGTTTGCAGTCAATCCTCCTGCCTTCTTCTCTATGGTTTTCCCCTTCCTACCAATTTCACATACACAGAATCACACATGTGTGGTCTTTTGTGTGTGGCTTCCTTCCCTAAGCACGCGGTGTCAGGCTTCATCCATGTTGTTGCACATATCGGCAAGTCATTCCTTGTTCTCGCTGATAACGCCTTAGTACATGAAGAGACCACGTTTTAGAACCCAGCTCCCTAGCTGATAGACTGATGGACTACTTCTAGTTGGGGCTTTATGAAGAATTCTGCTATAAACATTCGTGCACTGCTCTTTGACACGTGTTTGCATTTCTCTCCAGTAGATTCGAGGGGTGGACCTGCTGGGTTACAGGTTGAGGGTGTGTTTAACTTTTTAGGAAATTACCAGACCGTTTTCCCCAGTGACGGCAGAACCTGACATTCCCAACAACAGCGTAGAGGGAGTCTCTCCATCTCTTTTTGGTCCATGTTTTCCCTCCATCTCCTTTTCCCCCCCTTTCAATTTATTTAAGAAACTGGGTCCTGTGTTCATTAGAGTCCCACAGTTTGACTTTTGCTGATTGCATCTCATGGTGTCCAAGTTCATTTTAACTAAAAAAACAAAAAAAAAACAAAAAACCAGAATTTCTGATAGCATACCCACGTACATACATACATCAAAACAAATATGTATCAGTAAATGAGGATACTGGAAAACAGTGACCAAAACCATAAGATGAAGCCACAGATACAGTCAGTACATAAGACGCAAACCTTAAAGTCTAACAGAGTTGGTGGAGATGGAGCCTGCTTTTAGTTTTGAGCTTCCTAACAGCCCAAGCAAAGAAGGAAACAGGGTCAGTTACAAGATTCACCATCCATGAGATAAAGACAAACTGACTGCTCAGAGGAAGCCAGCTTTGTCCTGCCAGAGACCAAAGAGAAATTTTGACCATGATTCCCTCTTCTTTATTAGGGAAGTGGTATGAAGTTGTGAGACAGACACTCCTACTGGTGACCCGGCGAGTGCATGGTGATGTTCGTCAGGGGGACTTCCGTGATGGAAATGGCAGTAGATTTCTTTGGGATCTGATGAGATAACATGAAAAGTCAGACTTCCAACCCAGGTCAAAGAAGGCAACTTTTTTTTTTTTTAGGAAGATTAGCCCTGAGCTAACATCTGCCAATCTTCCTCTTTTTGCTGAGGAAGACTGGTCCTGAGCTAACATCCATGCCCATCTTCCTCTATTTTATATGTGGGACGCCTACCACAGCATGGTGTGCCAAGCGGTGCCATGTCCACACCCAGGACTCGAACTGGAGAACCCCAGGCCACCGAAGCAGAAGGTGCGCACTTAACCACTGCGCCACAGGGCCGGCCCCAGAAGGCAACTTTTAACTGCAACATCACCGTCCTCATGTGAGGGTTCATCATCAGGCCACAAGGTTGTGCAGCTGGGAAAGAAAAAGAAATGTCCGTATAACATACAGATAATCCCTACAAAGCCCTCCCAACGTGAGCTGCCCTTCCAGGTCTGTAATCGTGCCTCCCCCCAAGATATAAAGACAAACAAGCAAAAACCCACTGTCAACTCATTTGTTTTTCATTCTAAGAATTAGCGCAAGTTTCACTCCTAGGAGAAAGGAGAAGATTCATCCACACAAAAATCTGTCCATGAACGTTCATAGTAGCAGTAGTCATAATAGAATGAAACAAAATGGAAACAACCCGAAAGTCCATCGACGGGTGAATGGGTAAACAAAATACAGTGGAATACTTTTCAGCCATAAAAAGGAGGGAAGCACTGATACATGCTGCAAGGTGGATGACCCTTGAAAACATTATGCTACAGTGGAAGAAGCCAGAGGCGAAAGGACCACACATTGTATGACTCGTTTATATGAAATGTCCAGAATAGGCAAATCCAGAGAGACAGAAAGCAGATTTGTGGTTGCTCAGGGCTGAGTGGGATTAGGGGCTGGGGGCTGAGTTTTCTTTTGGGGGTAATGAAAATGTTCTAAAATGAACTGCAGTCATGAATGCACAGCTCAGTGAATATATCGAAAGCCGTCAAATTGTACGCTTTAAGTGGATGATATATATAGTATGTTAATTATATCTCAGAGCTATTAAAAAGTTAGATAGATTTTGTACGTACTAAATTCAGTGAAGGGTAAGTTAAATCAACCTATTTTAATCATCTTTCTGGGTAAAGTCTGAATCATGCCTTTTTTTTTTCACCATATTTATAAAATTTCACAAAATTGGAGAATTCTGGGTTTTTAGGTGGATTCCCAGTAAGCAGCCTTTTCATGCAGAGCACGAGAACCTTCTTGTATGTTTCATCGTCTCACCCTCAAGCGACAAATAGGCAAGTGTTTGAGAGTAGGTAAGTGAAACCACTCCTTGCTGAGGAGGAAGACGTCCCCCGCCAGCTTCCCCCGCCGTGGACCTGCCTCTCCCCATGAGGCCACGTTCGGCCAGCTTATCTTGGAGTTCCAAGGAGACACCTCCTCAACAGAGGAGATGCTTGGCCCCGACCTTGCTTGTAGCAAACCTGGCTTAGATAAATCCACGTCCTTTGAATCCTGTATTTCTTCCCAGTGTTATTTCTACCCCAGCGTTCCATTTCAACGTCTTTCTTTTCCTCGCCCTTTCACTGCACACATCACGCCTTGGAGAACTCTGCAGTGGGGAAGGACGCCGGACAACAGCAAGCTTTTATTCCATCAAAGTTTTTTTCTTTTTGAGGAAGATGAGCCCTGAGCTAACATCTGCTGCCAATCCTCCTCTTTTTGCGGAGGAAGACTGGCCCTGAGCTCACATCCGTGCCCATCTTCCTCTACTTTATATGCGGGACGCCTGCCACAGCATGGCTTGCCAAGCAGTTCCACGTCCGCACCTGGGATCCGAACCGGCGAACCCCAGGCTGCCGAAGCGGAACGTGTGCACTTAACCACTGAGCCACCGGGCTGGCCTTCCATCAAACTTTAATAAGGAGTTCCCTGCTTACTTGAGGCATCGCTATTTATTCGAAATCCAGACTTCCTGCAGGTGCTAAATAATTGCAATATTCTGCATATTTATAGCAATTTGTAGATGTAAAATGTGCAAAGAACTCATCAGCGTCTAAGCCCAGGAAGGCGGCACTGTCTTTTGTGGCTGTGGTATGCTATGCCCAGGACCCAAAACAGAGCTCAGCACATCCTAGGCACTCAGAAACTATTTGTTGAATGAATGTGTGAGTATAAATTTGCAGCCATCATATGGGATATAGGAAACGTTCCAGGATTTCTTCAAAAAATCAAAATAGGGGCCAGCCCCGTGGCCTAGTGGTTAAGTTCGACGTGCTCTGCTTTGGTGGCCCAGGTTCAGTTCCTGGGCTTAGACTTACACCCTTTGTTGGTGGCCCTGCTGTGGTGGCATCCAACATACAAAGCAGAGGAAGATTGGCACAGATGTTTGCTCAGGGCCAATCTTCCTCAGCAAAAACAAACAAAAAAAAACACACTCAAAAAACAGACTTAAGGCTAGGAGTTCAACTAGCACTCTTCAGAGCTCTGAACAGGGAAGAAGATGGCATTCCATAAAGACAACGCGAGAAAACGAAATTGGACTTTGCTCAATTATGTGCCAGTGGTGGGAACTGCTTGTTTCTCATTCTACTCGAAACAGATCTTAACATAGTCCCTGTTTGGAAGTGGGAGAAAAGGAAAAAGCCAGTGTAGCTTCCCACGTCTATGGAGAAATCTGTATCCTAGTGAAGGAAGTGGAATTTGAGAAGCCCTGGCTTCCAGCCCGACGCTCAGCCGTCAGTAAGAAGCGTTGTGTACTAGGCACATGCAGTGCTGGGTAATTGGAAGCAGACGAGATGCAGCCTCCTGTTCTGCGTGGCCCTTGCAGAGATGCAGCCTCCACCGATGGTGTGGGGTGTGAGGAGGTCATGAGGCACGTGAAATGTGCACAGTCTGGCCTCCCTCGGCTGTCCAGTACCTACGGATCACACTTTCCCTCGGCAGTCTAACCGATTAACGCATCCGAAGAGGAAACCAATTGGCTAAGAGTTTCAGTTAATCGAAAAGAGATTAAATCTGTAAGACATAATTTTGCCTCCCTCTTTTTATGTTTATTACTGCCATAAAGAATAAGCAGCTAACTGCTGAAATTAAAATGAGTTGGCATATTGACTTCCTAGATTTGAAATCCTTCATGGCGAGCGTTTTCCTACCGAGCCAACAGTAGTAAATATAAGTGCCAGAGGATATTCGGAATGACCCTAGGATACAAGGATAGTCAACGTCTGAAGACCTGGCTTCCGGTCACAACTCTGATGACAGCCGTGTGAGCCCGGGCAACGCTGTGGGGCGGGTGGTGGTGATAGTCTGGAGTTAAAAGGGCAGACCCACCAGCAGCCTCCCCTACATCCGTTCTGCTCTTCCCCTTATCAACACAACTCTGATTCTGCCTGGGATGGTGATAAGCCAGCTAAAAAAAACAGCATTTCATCCTTCCGTGAAGCCATGGGTGGCCGTCCGACGTAAGTATGGTTCATGTGTTTCAGCTGAGGATGATCAACTCCTCCCAATTTGCCTAGACTTTTTCCGTTTCAGCCATGAAAGTCCTGCACCCTGGGAGACCCCTTAGTCCTGGACAAACTGGGGCAGTTGGTCATCATAGTAGAAGGCTCTTTGAAAGAGGCAGACGCAGCTGGCAAGTGTCATTTCCCATTTGTCTGTCCCCCTCTGGGTGCATGGGGTGTGAACTCCAAACTAGAAGTGACTGTGAAGGAACAAGTGTCAAGACAAGAGCCACAGAAAGAAGTTGATATGAAGAACTGATAACTAGGTATAAAGATGTCAACTAGGTAACTGAAAGGGAAAAAGAGAACTCTGAGTGTATCCTGAAGGTGGCGACCTGATGAAGTGGCTGCTATTTCTAGGGATGGGTGGGGGACAAAGTGAAGAGGTGGGAGTTTCTGAAAATGAGGAACTTGGAGGAGCCCAGACTCCACGAGGCTGGGGGCTGTTTGTGTGTCAGAAAAATAACAGACAAAAAGCTCCTGCCTCCAAAGGGAACTGAGGATACAGGAGTAAAAAAGCGTTGCTAGAATAGAGCTTACAGGAACGGGGAACAGGTGGAGATCTGAGGGGAAGAAACTCGGAGGAGAAAGTCCTTCCTGCCTCTTCCAGCCTTGCACGCTTTGTGCCACCCATTGGAAGATGCTAAGAGGGAGCCAGTTGGCCACACAAGTGTGGATGGCAGGTTGCAGCCCCCAAATGACAAAGCCCAGTATAGGATGGGCTTGGAGCCGAGAGGCCGTAACCTCCTCTCTAGACGCTCCCGCTGGTCACAGCTTGGAGGAGGAATCCACTACACCAACTTTTGTGCTGTTTTCTTGCCTTTTCTTAGGCTTTTATCACATATGCATGCCACTCTGAATAATAAGGTTTGATTTTACCTGTTTTTAAGCTTTTTACGATTGCAATTATACTGTCTATGGTCTATCACATCTGGCTTTTTACGTTCGAGTTGTTCTGTAGACGCATCCATATTTGGCTGGCGGTGGGAGTTCATTCATTTCTAGTGCTTTATAGGATTCTGTTGTAGGAACAGGCCACATTTTATTCATTCAGTTGTTGACGGACATTTTAAGCTACCACCCTAAGAGCACTGCCTGTATACGTATCCTGGAGCCCAAGAGCACACGCTCCTCTAAGGTGCTTCTCAAAGCGTGGTCCACAGATCAGCATTACCTGGGAACTCGTTAGAGACACAGATTCCGGAGTCCTACCCCAGGCCTCCTGGCTCAGATTCTGGGGCTGGGGCCCGGAAGCCCTCCGGGGGAGTCTGATGCTCGGCAAAGTTTGAGAAGCGCTGTTACCTTTGTGCATCCAGAAGGCCGATGCAATGTTCAAATTTTCTAGATAACGTCAAACTACTTTCCAAAGTCATTGCACCAATCTATGCTCCCACCGGTAGTGTCCTGAGCTCCCATTGCCCCACATCTTTGCCATCATTTGCCTAGGCCGTATTTCAAAACTCCTGCCAATCTGGAGATGGAATGGCATCTCATAGTTTTAATAGGCGCTTGCAAGACCTCTAATGAGGTTGAACACCTTTTTCGAGACATTTATCAGCCGTTCAGACTTCCTCTTTTGTGAAGTGTCTGTTCGAGCCTCTTGCCCATTTTCCTATTGGGTTTTCCGTTTTTTCTCATCACTCTGAAGTTCTTTAAATGTTTGGAGAACCCGCCTTTGTTGGTTATGTTTGTTGCAGATATGTTCTTCTGCTCTTAGATTGGCCTTCCTGCTTTCATTTTCTTTGTGTCACTGTACTTTGACGAACGACATCTTAATTTTAACTTAGTCAGATTTATCACTGTTTTTCTTTATAACTAGTGCTTTTGATGACTTGTGTCAGAAATCACTGTCTACCCCAAAGTCAGGAAGATATCCTTCTCTAATATCTTCTTAGAAAGAAGACTTCTTTGTAGCCTTGCCTTTCCCATTGAATTCTTTAATCCACCTGGAATTGCTCTTTACAGATGACGTAAGGTAGGGATTCCACTTATTTTTCTTTTTGCATAGAAATACCTAATTTTCTTAGCACCTTTGATGGAAAAATCTGTCTTCCTCCACATCCCTCCATTGCTGCTCTTGGCATAAACTGAGCGTTGCTGTGTCCACAGATCTGCTTCCGAGCTCTCCGTTCTGCTCGTTGGTCATCTGTGTACGCCTGAATCGACGTCACCCTGCGTGCCATGCCCTAGCTTCTAGTGCCACTCACGCAGGAAAGATTCTTCCTCTCCGGGGGCCCTCAAGTGCAGTCGCTCCCTTGCCCCATCTCCTCACGGTCAGGAGGAGTTAACAAGGTTGTCTATAGTTCTGCCATTGCTCACGTGTCTTCCTGCCCTCTCCCCACACTCCATCCCGACCTGTTGACGTCCCCCTCTTCCTTCAAGGCTCCTGCAAAGCCGACACCTCTGCTCGCTGCAGCCGGAAGCAATCCCTTCCTGCTCCGGCACAGCCTGTCGGCAGGATGACCGCAGGAGTTTGCCGGGGCTGCCACGACACAGCCCCACAGACTTGGAAGCTCAAACCACAGCCATTTATTGCTTCACGGTTCTGGAGGCCAGAAGTCTGAGACCAAGGCGTCAGCAGGGCGGCGCTCCCTCTAAAGGCTCTAGGAGAGGGTCTGTTCCAGGCCTCTCTCCCACCTTCTGGTGGTTCCTCGGCTTGTGGCAGCGTCTCTCCAGTCTTCCCATGGCGCTCTCCCTGCCACGTACATGTCTGCGTCCAAATTTCCCCCTTTGATAAGGACACTGGTGAAGTTGGATTCAGGGCCCACTGCGCTCCAGGATGGTTTCCCTTTAACTAATTACATCTGCAGTGACCCTGTTTCCAAACAGGATCACCTTTTGAGGTCCTAGGGGGAGGGTTTCAACATAGGAATTTTGCAAGGACACAGCTCAACCCATAACGATAACCATATAATTGACCGTCTGAAACTGGGGCACTTCTGAGAGTGGAATGGGGCACTGGTTATAACTACACCAGGCGCACGGGCGTCAACGGTGAGCGCTCTGGAGGATCCGGGACGTGTGGGTCACCCTGCATTCATGTCATGTGAACGCTTAACTTCGGCACTGGCTCTGTAAGATAGCTGTGACCCCAAAGAACAGAAGACCCAACTCGATGTGGCTCCACACCAAGGGGATTTACGATCTTACATATAAGAACTCTGGGGAAAGGGCAGTCCTGGGATAACTGAGTCAGTGACTCAGTGATGTCATCAAGGACTCGGTTTCTGCCTGCCATTTGGCTCCTCTGTCCTTGATGGATTGACCCTCATGATTTCGAGGTGGCTGCAGGGGCCTAGGGCCCCCAACTTCACAAACCAGGATCCGGAGGCCACTTTTGCTTCATGCATCTCTTTTTAGGAAAAAAGACACTTTTCTCAGGGGCTCTCTGCTCCAGCCCACTTCCCCTCATGTCTCGTTGGCCAAAATTACACCGCATGCCCATGTTCAAACCACTCCCTGGCAAGGGGCTGAGACCACCATGCTTTTCAGCATGGGCTCGGCTCTGCTGAAGTTGATAGAAAGAGGGTATCTGGACAAAAACCTGGGTTCTCTTGGCAAGAAAAGGAGGAGGATGGTGTGGGGGGCTGCTGGGTAGGCAACCAAATGCATCTGCTACGACAGAGCAAAGAAGAGAATTCTGGAGACCAGCAGTGTGTAAGGTACTGGCAGAAGGAGAGATTTTCACGGCTGGGCGTGAAAGCAAAAACTAGGAACCAACCATCTCTAAGGTGTTATTCTTTCTAGACCATTTATTAAGTGCAAGGTTTTGGGAAGTTGGCAGCAGTGTTCACGTCTCATAAGGTGGAAGGTGTGATAATTGAGAAGGTCAGATAGTTTCGCTTATTGCCCTGGTCTGAAATCATTTCACACCAGATTGCTCTGCAATGCAGCCTTACTAAAGAGTGCCGGTGAGAAAAAAGGCAATCATTAAAAATGATTGTTACCAGGCAACAAGCTAGCATAGCAAGAATTGTATAAAAGGAACTTAAATGGATCACAAAAGTCAATCATGAAAAAAAGGGAGCACTGGAGAGAAAAAGAATATTAGAAAGTTGTTCCGGTTTCTGCTACATTTCATTTTAAAAACAACACTGCTTCTGATTAGAAATGCAACATACGTTCACCATTGTAGAAAATTAGGAAAATGTATATAAAAAAAGAAACTAATCGCATGCATAATCTCACCGACTACTTTTAATAGCTTGGTGCTTTTCCTTCAACACACATGCACACGCGTGCACACACACACTCAGTTTCATATCTTGCTTTCTTCATTTCACTTTCTGTAGTATTTCCCCACGTTATTAAAAATCCTTAGTTGACAGCCTTTTAAATAACTGCATAGCACGTGCATTGATCAATTACTCTTTGCAAAACACCATAAATTTGTGCTTTGGAAGGACTATCTCAGGAGAAAGGGAAGTGAGAGGAGAACCCAAGAGCCAAGATTCCTCCCTGTTCTTCTCTGTTGAATTTTGAAGTCAGACCAAAGGTTGAGAAGCCCTCCAACGTCTTCTCCAGTTTGCGGAAAATAAATGCGTGGGGCGAGGACGGGGTGCGAGGAACGTCTCTGAATTTTTTCTTTGTGGGACCCTGTGCATTGATTTGTGCTGTAACCCGTAAAGCAAAACACAAAACTTTCCAATTATTAGTGGCATTTTTTTCAAGATCAGCCATCGAGCTGCTGGGCACTTCCTGAAATTAATCGTGAGCAGGCCCTCAGCCGTGCCTTAAATTTCCTCCCTTAGCTCGTGTGATGGATCCTTAGGAAGTACTGTAAAGCCATTATCAGAATCATCTCTCCTTTTAGAGTGTCCTCTTTTTAATTAAAAAAAAAATCTCACAATAGCAAAGGTCCAGAAGTACTTTTTAACTGCCATGGTAGGATTTCCCCCCGCTATTTAACCACAGCGCTCGCTAAGCTAGACTATCCACACAGCCAAAGTGAATAAATTCCGGTCATTTAACTCTGTTAACCTTTCAGGAATGGGTAGGCATTGCCCATCACAAATCAAGTCACACAATCTGGTCCTTAGGTTTACTTTCTTTGCGAGAAGAGCGTCTGCCCTCTTGGGTTCAAGCACTGTTCTGATCATTTAATGAAAAGATGCTACTTGTCCCTCATCCTTCCTGGTGTGGGTACCATCTGTTTTAGATCACAAGGCTCCCGCCGTATCCAAGGCAGGCCAAGATCTACGCTTTGAAGTACGCTGTCTACCATGCTAGGCCAAGGATGATGCCTTTACAATGAAGTGCTATATCTTGATTCATCTGATTTTCCAAGCTCATGCTGTGTACTGGTTTTGGGTGGACTTCTGCCCTCGAATGTGAATGAACAGAACTCAAGTCTTCTTTGAGCCAAGTTTTTTCCTTTCCTTTTTTTTAAAAAAAATGTTTTTATTAAATTTTAATGAAAAAGAACGTGCTTCCACTCAGAGGCAGAAAAGCCTAGGACTGTTCCTCCTCATGCCTGATAGCAGCCACAGCATCTGGATAAAAAGGCCATTTCTCTCTGCCACGGGACAATCCACACGCAGGCCCACAGATACCAGGCCTGGTCCCCGGGGAGATGAGGATTTGTCTGGGGAAGTGACGGCTTGGTGTTCTGGCCTGTGTCTTCTGTTTAAAAAGAGAAGCCAAACCTCATACTTAGAGACGAATGGATAATGCAGAATGAGTTACTGGTTAATGCAGAACAGCAACACTGGAGAAACAGAAAGAGACAAAGGAGCTGAGATGGAGGGAAATGGGATTTTTGCTTTTCTTTTCCATCCTCCTACTATGTACCTACATAAAAAAATAATTTCACTGGGTCTTGTTGGTTTCTCAAATAGAACAAGGAAGGGGCTGCATGCCGGAGACCCCTGCTCTTGGCCCGCGGAGCCGGCACATTCCAGCTGCCCGCTCCAGGCAGCCAGGCGTGGCTCTTGTCTGTCTGTCTGCACGTCCGCGGGGCCCAGGCGTCTTGTTAGCTGGCAAGAGGGGCTGGGGGAGCCTCTCTGCTCAGGCCTCTGGGAAGCTCTTCCTGCTTAGAAAAGAGGTTTTGTCTGACTCCTTTTTTGGCCTCTGAGGCCCCGAAGGGAGTGATTAATAGAGAAGCACCTCGAGATTTCAATAGAGCAGCAGCGTGAGCTCCAAGGCCCGGCCAGGCCTTTGTTCAGCCATAAAGCCGGATGGGCTGGGGGCTGGGAACCGAGGCCTCAGCCTGCCTGGTCTGGTCTCTGCCGCCAACCTCACGACCCGAGCCTGTCTGGGCGGATTAGCAGGGGCTTTCTCCGCCAAGGCGGGCCGGCAAAGGGGGCGGCTGGGCCTTGCAAAGCGCCTGGGCTGCGGCAGGGGGCCGGAGACCCTGGTTTTCTGCTGTGAAATCCCGCAGATGAGAGCAAAGGCACAAGTGGCAGGGCTGGGAAGGGGCAGGCTTCCGGGCAAGCCAGGAGGGCTCCCCAGTGGAGGTGCCAAAGCAGGCTGGCAAACAGGGCCACAGCTCTGGGCCAGCCTTCGCTAAACTCCGGGCAGACTGAGTGGGCTCCTGTGACAACAGAAGCCAGGGCGGGCTTGGAAAGTGAAAGGAAGGTGACAAGGCACGGTGAATTGAAACAGAAGGGAAAGCACCAGCCGGCAGGCCCAGGCCTGGACACCATCGTTGGTGTGGATCCCACGGTGGCCTGATGCTTCCTGGAGCTGCATTTGTCCCTGAGGCAGAACGGGGGGATTAGAAGGTTGTTCGGGTCACATTAGAGTGAGGACAAATGAGGACCTCCTCAGCGCTCAGGCCTCTTACCTTCATTCCTTTAACAACTGCCGAGTGCCTGCTGGGATGGCAGCATCTCAGCTAGATTCAAGGCAGGGGCTCAGCAGCATCTGGGGCACCTCTGCCAGGCTCTGAACACGTTAGGAGGCACCATACAGAGGCAAATACCACCGCGGCCAATGGTGACTTCACCCGAGCGCATCAGTGTCTCAGGACAAGTTGCCAGAGGCCACAGAGCACAGGGGTTGAAGTCGGGGAGTGTCTCAGTCAGCTCACCCCTACGACAAAGATCCCCCAGACTGGGTACATTTACTTTTCACAGACGCTGGGAAGTCCAAGATCAAGGTGCCGGCAGGTCAGAGTCTGCAGACGGACGGCCCTCTGTCCTCTTCCTGGTTTGCAGAGGACTGCCTGCCTTGCCTCTGTGTACTTACAGGAGGGAGGGAGGGAGAGATTGCTCTCCTTTCTCTGCTTACAAGGGTACTCCTCCCATTCTCCCCCATGACCTAATGACCTCCCAAAGGCCCCACCTCCAAATGCCATCACACTGCAGATTAGGGTTTCAACAGACAAACTGTGGAGGGAGTAAAGGTCTGCCCCTCATAAGCCACGAGGCCTTGTGCAAGTGACGTGGCCTCTCTCTGCTTCAATGTCAAGTGTCCCTCGTTAATGGCTTTACATGGTTTTACAGGATGCAAATTCAGCCTGTCAGGTACCAGGAGACCCAAACTCAAAATGGTCTAAACAATGGGAAAATGTCTCAGTCTACACAACTGAGACCTGGGTGTGGACGGAATTTGGGGTGGAATTTTTGACCCCATGGCTCCAGCTCCCTGAGCCGATGATGAGGCTGGCCCTGCTCTCCTCTTGTGGTGGCCTGGAAGTCTAATGGCCGAATCACTCCAGGCCACCCACAGCAAATCCTCTCCCACAGCATCTGGAGATGGAAAGGCCACCTCTTCTCGTGGCTGCCTCTTGGAAGATAGGAACTCTTTTCCAGAATCTTCTACCAGATATTTCTTCAAATTGGAGGTCTGATCTTTCTTGAACAGCTCAGGCAATGGCAGACAGTGAGTGACTTAGATTCCTTAATCATTCACTGTGTGGGTCACCATCCATGGTACAGACCCATTTGGGCCCACCCCAGAGCTGGGCTCAGCCTCCACGCCCCCTGACAGCTCCATAACAGGTGAGGGCTACACGGGATATGGTCCACTTATAAGGGGCCGCTGGAAAGAGTTGTCTCACCAGATCCTGCGAGCTATCCCACGAGGCGGGTGCCACTGCCGTCCCCATTTTAAAGATGAGGAAACGGAGGCTCGTTGAGACGCACAGGCAGGTAGGAAGCACTGGGGCTGAGGGAAAGCCCCAGGCACTGCAATCTAGCCCTCAACCTCACACCCACTTCACAGTGTAGACAGGCCACAGAGTCAGGACACTGAGTTCATTAGGGGCAAACCAACCAACCAACCAAAACCCACCTTCGAGATTCGGCAGAGTGAGATCATGTAAGAGTACTCTGGCCACCAATCTGCACAGTTCCTTCCTGCTACTTTTATTGTGTAATGTTAACATTTTCCCCCAACCTTTAAAAATTGAGAAACGTGACACACACACAGAAAGATGCACACATCCTGTGAACAATGGTGCATCAGTTTTCTATTGCTGCGTAACAAACGACCACAGATTTAGCAGCTTAAGACAACACACGTGTATTATCTCAGTTTCCGTGGGGCAGGAGTCTGGGCACGGCTGACCCGGGTCTTCTGCTCAGGGTCTCAGGCAGCTACAATCCAGGTGCCGGTCTGGCTGTGTTCTAATCTGGAGGCGTAAGTGGGCAAGAATCCTCTTTCAAGCTCATTCAGGTTGTTAGCAGACTCGTGTCCTTGTGGCTGTGAGACTGAGGGCCCCTGATTCTTCCTGGCTCTTGGCTAGAGATGGCTCTCAGGTCCTAGAGGCCACCTGTGGTCCCCTGCCTCGTGAACTCTTCAGGGGCTGTTACACAACACGGTAGTTTGCTCCTGCAAGGCCAGCAGGAGAGTCCTTGTTTCCAAGTGTCTTGGGATCATGGGCATGACATCCATTACCTTTTCCACATGATGTAACCCAGTCAATGCAATGCCACCCCATCCCCTTTGCTGAATTCTTTTGGTTAGAAGCATGCCACAGTCCCTTCCACACTCAAGGGGAGACGATGCAGCTTGTGATTCACTGGGGGTCACCTTACGGTGTGTTTGTCTAAGCGGAACCCAGATTAAGAAACTGAACTTTGTCTACCATCCCGGAAGTCTAGCTCACCCACCTCGGATCCACTTTGTGTAAGACCAGTGTTGAGCTGCAGCCGGCTCATGAGAGCTGACTGTTAAATATTCAGGAATTCGTTGAGCTGGTGGTTAAACACAGACAATACCAAAAATTAAATGATATAAACTTACAGTGAAATCAGTTCTATTGAGAACAAGGCCGCAAAACTCATTACTTCCTAATGATTTTACTATGACCTATGTTCAAGGTTATTTATATCGATTGTATCTGGATCCTAGAAATACTTTTCCCAACTCCTAGCCCAGGTACTTTGTGTTGGTAGCTCAAAATCAGCCATCAGAGAAAATATTTACACTGTGCAAATCTGAAAATGCTATAATTCAGAGCCCGAGGGCCAAACCTGGCCCTTGCTCAAGCTAAGAATGGTTTTTCCATTTTTAAAGGTTTGTAAAAAATAAAACAAAACAAAGGATATGTGCCAGAGACCATATGTGTCTGGCAAAGCCTAAAATATTTACTATCCAGCCCTTTGTGGAAAACATTTGCCAAGCCCTACTCTAGACATAAGAAAGTAATGGAGAAAAATAATAATGTAGTTAAACTTAAAATTTTTTGTGTCTGGTCTTTAGCCATTATATTGTGAATAGCACAAAATATGGAGGAAATATTCATCTAATATTGGAAAATGATGATTCAATGCAGGAAAGAAATTGCTCACAACACCGATGAATAAAGATCTATGTCTTTTTGGCTTCATTTCCGTCTTACTCATTAATGCAATATCAACCAAGGTGCATATCACATATTCTGTTTAATGACAGCAAGTTTAGTGGGCAACTAGTTCATGGGTTGGGAGCCATTATATCAGTATAATTTGTAATAAGTGTATGTACGTATGCACTCCTCCCCTAGCCAGCTTTTAACAGGTACCATCAGCCTGATCTTGAGAGTAGTACTTCCCGGCTTTCCTTTATAACTTAACCACTTTTAGCTTTTTCCTCTCCCCGAGATGTGACCCAACTCCCTTACAGCCTGGAGCAGGGTCCAGCATACAGTTTAGGTATTTAAAAAATGTTGCTGAGGTGGGCAAACTGCTGAGGAATACTCATTTTTCAGAGCAACCAGCAGTTAGCAAATCAACTGGGAGCCTTTACGATCGAAGGGCAGAAAAAGTCACGGGGAAGTTTGTTGGTTGGCTTTTCAACGTGAGCCTCCTCAAAACCTGTTAGACTCAACGGTATAAAGTCAAAGCAACAAAAAAAAACCCAAGAGACATAATAAGAACTACCATAGATGCAGAGAACTTAGCGTGGGCCCAATAGTGTTTTTCATGTAGAATCTCATCAATAAAATCTATGCAGAAGAGGATAGAATAAAAAACCGTAAACATTTCTTGAATATTTGAATAATTCACTGATTTCACCATCTATTCGCCTATTTATTACACACACCCGGAGCATCTTAGGGCGCACGGACACAAGCCCAGCGGGGACGCCCTCTGGGCACTTAAACCCCCACGTGGGGGGAGGCGGCGGCCCGCAGCCCCTGCAGTCGAGCCCGCAGCGCGGACTCCTTGCACGCGCATCACACGCCGGCCGCGGTACCCACGTGGACGGCTGGAGGCCCCTCCCACGGGGTCACCGAGCCTCGGCCAGCCCCGCACGTGTGACCTTGGCGGGCCGCCCCACCCTCGCCGGGACCCCGGGGCGGTCACGAGGACACAACCGACCCACGCCCGGCTCCCTCCCCAGCAGACCGGAAGGCGCGTCATGACGCGTTGTGCGCAGGCGCGACGTGCAGCGCGGCGCGCGCGGCCGCCACCAGGAGGCGCTTCGGGGCCGCCGGCGCCGTGGGGGAGGGGAGGCCGCAGCGCCGGGAGCGGACCACGTGCGCACCACGTGGCGCCCCCGGCAGCCCCGGACTGCGGTACGGCGGCCAGACCGGCTACGCACCGCGCAGCCAGCAGCCCGCGAAGACGAAGGGATGGATCTCCCAGTTGGCGCCCCGCTGACCTCTGACCTCCGACCGCACTACCTTTAGGGTTACCCCTCGCCGGCGGCCGCGCGGTGTGTTTATAAACAGAGCTCCCGGCGGGGCCCAAACCCCGGATCGCGGATTCGCGCCCGGGGAAGCGGAGCCTGCCGCGCATGCGCCGTGCCCCTTCCACGCGGCTCCTCCTGCGCATGCGCACTGGCGGGTGGGGCGGGCCGCTATGCCGGGGCGTGGTCCAGCGGCCGGGAAGAGGATGGGGGCGGCCGGGAAGAGCTGGGCGGGGCGGTTGCCCGGCTACTCTGAGCCGGGTCCTCCCTGGGAAAGTGGGGAGCAGGTGAAGTGCTGACCTGCCCTGGCTGCTCTTCCTGGCCCAGATTGCCCCCCCCCCCCCCCCCCCCCCCCCCCCCCGGCAGTCTCCACGTGACCGATAAGGAGACCCTTCAAACTCACCAGTTCCCCCGTGCTGATGAATGGGGCAACAAAATGGGGTATT
This sequence comes from Equus quagga, assembly GCF_021613505.1. Taxonomy (NCBI): domain Eukaryota; kingdom Metazoa; phylum Chordata; class Mammalia; order Perissodactyla; family Equidae; genus Equus; species Equus quagga. The sequence goes on along the minus strand of NC_060273.1, from coordinate 32,843,957 downwards.
TGCACGCCGTGGAACAGTGTTCAGCCTTAAAAAGCAACGAAGTAAATTTTGTGTTATGTGTATTTTATCGCAATAAATAAGGGAAGGAAATTCTGACACAGTGCTGCCGCCTGGATGAACCTGGAAGACGTTTTGCTAAGTGAAATAAGCCAGACGCAAAAGGACAGTGTATGATTCCACTTTATACGAGGTAGCTAGAACAGGCAGTTCCATAGAGACAGAAAGCAGCATGGTGGGCCCCAGGGGTTGGGGGTTAGTGTTTAATGGGGACAGAGTTTCAGTTTGGGAAGATGGGAAAGCTCTGGAGATGGATGATGGTGATAGTTGCACAAGAATGTAAACGTGCTCAATGCCACTGAACCCTGCACTTAAAAATGGCTAAAATGGTAAACTGTATGTCACGTGTATTTTATCCGCCTCCGCATCAGATCACGTTAAGCCTGACGATATCCTTTGGTGGTTCTAAAGGACCCCAGCCTCTCTCACCCCTGCCTATGCCATCTTGAACCCTTCCAGCCCCAACTAGCAGCCTTTCTTTCCTAGAACATACCATCCACACCTCACGGCTGCTCCTTGCTATTCTCTCCGACAGAAATGCTTGCCCTTCTCATCTTCTCATGGCTCTTTCCTCCTCATGGACTCATTAATTTAATAAACATTTATCTGTGCTTACTGTATGCTAGACGTTATATAAAGAGCAGGGGATTAAAACAGGTGATTAAACTGGCGAGGACTCCCCTCTCATGGACTTTGTATTGTGGCAGAGGGCAGAGTCAAAAACACACAGAAAAATATCAGATGGTATTAACTGCTGTAAAAAGCACGGCAATGTGATAGCGCCTGCGAAGCAGGGCATCTAATCTAGATCAGGTGATTCTAAAGAACTCGCTGAGGGGCGGCTGTTTGATCTGAGGCGTACAAGATAAGGAGACGGCCATGGCAGATTGGGAGTGGGGGAGAGGGGAGTTTTCCCTGGAGAGAGAAGACAGCTGGAGCAAAACCCCTGAGGCTGGAGCCATTCTGTGTGTTTGACAAACGGAAAAAGACCAGGTGGTGGGAGCATGCGAACTAACGAGCGAGTAAGGGAGAGGTACACGGAATGAGGCCAGAGAGAGAGGGAGGGACTACCGTTCCTATAGCTATGGAACAGTGTCCTGCAGACTTGCTAGTGTGAGGCAATCGTTTTACTTGGCTCACAGCTGGGTGGGTCAGGAGTTCATTTAGGGGTCAGCGAGGCAGTTCTTCCCTGGGGTCTCATGCAATGGGGTGCAGGCGTCCCGAGGCTGGATGGGCTGGCGGTCCAGGTCGGCTCACTCACATGGCTGGCAGGTGACCCTGACGGTCAGCTGGGAGCTCAGATAGAGCTGTGGCTGGGAGTGCCCACCTGTGGCTTCTTCAGCCTAGTGGGCTCAGGGTAACTGACTTCTTGCATGACAAGGCTCCCAGGAGAACCAGGCGGAAACGACATGGCCTTTTAGGACTCATCCTCAAAAGCCACAGAGTCCCACTTTCCTCATACTTTGTGGGTTGGAGCAATGGGAAACCTGCCCAGATTCAGGGAGAGGGGACACAGACCCACCCCTCAAGGGGAGGAGCATCAACGGTTCTTGGAGCCATGTTTTAAAATCACGGCAAGGTGATCTTAGCTCTTTTTACAGATAGAGAAAGAGAAAGTGATGCGTCCCGGTGGGGTGACCTGCCTGAGGTTACAGAGCAGATCTCGGACTGGGCCTGCGTACCCTGGTCCTCTCTCCCACATCTCTCCTGTCCTCCTCCGCTCCAGCCACATGGAAGGGAAGCTTCAGGCTTAGAGTTCTCATGACCTAGTTTTGGCTCAGGTGGCTGCTCAGAGAGGCCTTGTGGAACAGTCGCCTCTGTTTCGTGACCTTGTTTAATTGCCTTCCCAGCCCTTATCGCTGTCTCTGATTATGGTTTATTGTCTGTCTCGCCCTCTTCCAAGGAACCTTGTTTGTCTCATTCACGGCCGCATTGCAGCATCCAGCCCCGTGTGAGCCCGCAGGAATCAATCTACGGATTTAACTCGGTGTTCACTCTGCAGGGTACACTCCGTGTCCCCCACTGCCGCTTGATGAGCGTGTACAACACGCCAAATACTATATAGACATGAACTTGGTCCTCACGGGAGTGCTTAGACCCATTTTACAGAACGGGAAATAGAGGCTCTGGGAGAGAGTGCCCGGATTCAGGTCGTGGACGGGGTTGTTTTCCACCAACGACAGTCCTCTCCCCCACCTCCCAAACTTATCATGAGTTAAAGAGGTGGTAAGTGTGAGGCTTTCCTCCACTGTGGGATCCCACTGGTACCACTGCGAGGAATTCTTATTAAAATACGTGTGGTTGTTTACATCATACCTCCTCTCTTCAAGGAGCCAAGGAGACTCATAGTGATAACAGAGCATCAGAGTAGACACAATTATTGGGCTGGAGAAGGGAGGATGGATAAGAAAGGGAAAATCGGGATAAGAAAAAAGAGGCCATTTCATGATGCCCGTTGTCTGGGGAGAGCAGTGTTGCTGTGTGCTTGCAGTGAGGATGTTGCCAAGGGGGCATGGCCTGGGGGCCAGGCTGGCCACACCCTTTGGTGGCATCACCCTCCCTCAGTGGCACCCACGGTCGACTGTAGAATGAAGACCTCAGAGAGCATAACTGCAGGGTGTCCACAGGGCTCTTTCACCGCCAGCCAGCAGCGTGGGGGTCCAGCTGGAGCCATGGGTCCTGAGGGTCCCACAGGAAAAATCCCCGTCTGCGTATGTCACGTGACTTGCCCCCCACCAGCGGAGCTGCGGAACTGGCGGGGTCCCAGCCTCCACTCGTCCTGAGTGTGCCGCAAAGATCTGATCACGGATCCCAGACTCGGGGGCAGTTCTCTGCTGCAGCTTAGCCATTAATGCCGTTTGTGACATTAGTTAATAGTGAAAGGGGATATCTTCACCGAGGCATCCATTTTTAAAGTCTCTGTTTTTCCTCCCCGCCAAATTATTTGTTCAGAAGTTTTTTTTTAAAAAAAAGATTTTATTTTTTCCTTTTTCTCCCCAAAGCCCCCCGGTACATAGTTGTATGTTCTTCATTGTGGGTCCTTCTAGTTGTGGCATGTGGGACGCTGCCGCAGCGTGGTCTGATGAGCAGTGCCATGTCCGTGCCCAGGATTTGAACCAACGAAACACTGGGCCGCCTGCAGCGGAACGCGTGAACTTAACCACTCGGCCACAGGGCCAGCCCCGTTCAGAAGTTTTAAACCTTGTTTTGGCTCATCTTCCTCCTGCTCCTTCCCACCCCCCAAATTTGGATAAAATCCATGAATGCTTTCAATATCAACATATCTATCTATTCCTGGAATATTATCCTTCCCTCTACCCTTTTTTCTGACTTTAGACATAAGAAGTGTATCACACACACAAAAGGCCAAGTACTGCTGGCCCCTGGACCACATGTGAAATATCGAGGATCAACTGTAGCATCTGGGATTTGTCAGAAATGCAGACTCCCAGGCCCCACCCCAGCCTGAGGCTTTGGAATCTGCATTTTACAAGCTCCTGAGTGCTTGCCAAGCACGTCACCCTGGGACAGGCTCTGGTCTGAGGCCCGCTCTGTCTTGGTCCTGCGGTCTCGCAGGCTCACGGCCAAAGAGCCGGGCAGCCGGTGTCACCACCGCACAGCCAAGGAGGAATACTGATGAGCACACGCTTCTCCAGGGCTGTGACCTTTCTCGGATCAAAAACCCTGATTATGAGGGTGATTTTGCATTTCCTGGCCAAGTTTGCTACCACTGTGATCCTCCTGGAGAGTGCCCAGTGCCCTGGAGATGGCAGTGCAGGACGGGAACTGCACAGGGCAGAGCAGGGGAAACCCGCAGCGGCTCCTCCCTCACTTGGCGCCGTCACTCCAGCTGCAACCGCCAGAGCCAGCCTGCCGGTCCCCCAGGTTCCTACCCTGACCTCTGGTTTTCCCAGGGAGCGTGAATCAGCCCAGCACCCCACCCCCTGAGCGATTCCCTAACAAGACCACTGGTGGGAGGTTCCTGTTTATCGGCTGGGATGGGAAAGCATTCATTTCATCCTTCAGCCGGTACTTATTGATTGCCTACTGTGTGACAGGCAGCCTGCTAAGTAAGAGCACAGATGCGATGCAAAGAAAAGAAACGGCGGTTAAGCATCACCCGAATACACATAAACTATGAATAAGTGCTACCAAGGATGCTTCCCGGTGACCAGAACAGATACAAGAAGAGGTTCTGACCTTGTCTGGGAGGAGAGGTCTCAGGGATAAGTAAGTAGCAGCTTGGCAGAATGGGCTGGGCAGGAAGCACGCTCGGTGACTTTAAAACAAACATTGCTGTGCGTGTCTGCACCGACGACAGAGTTCCTTATAGTCTCCCCTTCTCCCCAGTGACCAACTATAGTCTTAGCCAATCAAAGTTGGAGTTTACGGGATTCTGTGTCACTCAGAAAGTGCCAGAAGCTTTTCTGTAGGGATGGCCCCAAACTCTGGGGAAATACCTGCCCTCGAAGTAATTAGCAAACGCTCCCGGAGCGTGTATCCCGTGCAAGACGGGGCTCTGGGGAGGCTGGGTCCTGCCGAGGAGCAATAGCTGGGCTCTCGTCTCCGAAGAACCACTGATTTTTATTGGGAAGACTGGAAATTACTCATGAAAAGGAAACGGACAGTGCAACGTGGTTTACAGAATGGCCAGCATGTGCTCGAGGGTGGGGGGGATGCTGTGGGAGTTCAGAGGAAAGCATCAAAACAACGGTTTGACTTGCTAGCTAAATTATTAGGATTTCCCCCTTTAGCTCTTCAAGAGGAATGGAAGCTTTAGGAAGAGGTGAGCATTTCAGGTGCCGGACACTCACCGCGCTTCTCAGCTGGACAGATGGGCTGGGCAGGTGCAGCTTCTCTGGGAGCATCGGGACCTGACCACTGGGATCCAGATGCTGCATGACCTTCCCATGTGACCCGGGGCTCGGTCTCCTGTTGATGCCTGAGCTCTCGGAGTGGGCATGAATCACAGGTCCCACCTGATAGGTTTGGGTGAGTACTGAATGAGTGAATTGCAAATAGTCGCTGTTAGATATTATGAGATTATCTGAGTCAATAAATGTTAGATAGGATGATGATTTGCATCATTTACAGGTCATAGAGGGTCCCGAATGGTTCACACTTCAAAAGGTGTGTCCAGCTCTGGGGGGAGGATCAAAGTCCTAAGAGTTAAAATGTTAGGAATTTGGGGGCTGCGTGGGGGTGAAGGGGCACAGTCTGGATGTGGAGACTTAGTGCCACTGGCCCTTGGAGAAAGGTGGAGGGGAAGCTATGCGACGCCATCCATTCACCAGCTGGAAAGACCAGGGAGGGGGTCCTGGAAAGGGGCCGAGGGGGTGGCGGCTTGCTCATGTGCCGTGAAAATTGACACGGGAATTGTAAGATGCAGATGCCCATCTGTAATGGACTGAATGTTTGCATCCCTCCGAAATCGTGTGCTGAAACCCTAACCCCCGTGTGGCTGTGTTTGGAGAGGGGGCCTCTGAGGCAGTAATTGAGGTTAAATGAGGTCCTAAGGGTGGGGCCCTGATCCCACAGGGTTAGAGTCCTTGTAAGAGGAGACACAGAGAGCTTGCTGTCTCTCTCTCTCTGTGTCACGTGGGGACACGGTGAGAAGGCAGCTGTCTGCAAGCCGGGAAGAGACCTCTCCCCAGAAATGGACTCTGCCGATCTTGAGCTAGTTGTTCCAGCCTCCAGAATTGTGAGAAAATCAGTTTATGTTGTTTAAGACCCCCGTATTCTGTGGTAGGAGCCTGAGGAGACTAATATAGCATTTTGAGCTTAGCTGGTGGCATGGGAAGGGACGGTCACCTTTAGGTACCTACCCCAGGCCAGGCCTCAACGGCTCTGTCTGCATGGACGATTTTTCCTCAGCTCAGAGAGGCATGTTCGGGGCCTCCTCTCTCCCAGGTCTCTCCTTCACTTTGTAATTATGCATTCTTCGGCTTGTTTGCCCATTAAATTGCCTGTTTGTCATCCTTCTCTCCCCTAGACAGTGAACACCACGAAGGCAGGACTGCATCCCCTCATCCCCAGCCCCTGCAGAGGACGTGGCACTAAGAGATGCTCAGGGGCGATTTGTCCACATACTGGTGGATCCAGGAGCTTGATATACTCAATTGGTCCTTATGGAATGCTCACAACTCCAAGAAGTAGCTGTCATCTGCCTTTTACAGATGAAGAATGAGGCTGAGGGAGGAGCGGGCTGCCTTGTCTCAAATGCACACACCTGGACAGGTGTGGCTGTGGGGACAGGAGCCCAAGTAGGACTGGCTGCGAAGACCCTGTGCCTCCCACAGAACCAAACTGCCTTCAGGGGATGAGCTCAGCTGTTGACATGTTGAGTTTGCCAAGATGGCGGGCTTCTGGATGGATGAGTCCAAAGGGCGCTTCCAGATGTGATGGATCTTCGAATTGGAAAGGATTGTAGAAGATATCACTGCACTATTTCATCCGGGGCTGGACTCTGGTCTTCACGTTCATGGAAGGCAGTCATCCTGGGCTGCTCGAACATACCCAGCGATGGGATTCCCCACCACAGAAGGTCCATCAGTTATTTTTTTCAGAGACATTCGATTGCTTACGTTCTTCTTTATCCTGAGCCAACAGGTATTTCTCTGGTTAAAAAAAAAACAAAAACATAAACAGAACAGAGCCAAGAGAACTGTGAAGTCTCAAGACCTTTGGCTTGACATCAGCCCATTAATCGAAACTTTGCTTTTGGTCCTTGAGTGTCTTCTGAATCCACCTCGCCTGACTGCCCTCAGCCCATATTTGTCTAACCCACCTACAGGAGCATCATGGGGACCTCTGTCCAATGTTTGGTTGAAATCCAGACACAGAATCTCTTTAGTCTTCTCTCAGGAAGGGGTGTGAGCTTCCTGTGGTATGAATGGTCTCTGTGGAACCAGGCCATCTCTGAAGGACCATCTATTTGTGTCTTCTTCTCCCAGAGCTTGCAAGATTGTAGAATTTCTGCCCAGCCAGAGGTTGAGTTTGTGGCTTCCAGAATCTACCCTCCCTTGCTTTTTTGTCAAGTGGGACATCTGTTAATCTCTCCTCTGCTGGCACCCTCCCACTCTTCGGGGCTCTCTGAGGATAGGCCCCAGGTCTGTCACAGTCCCTGTCCTGTTTGCTGTAGTGCTCCCAGAACCTGGCAGAGAGGACATGGTCAGTCACTGTGTCGGTCTGTGCTGGACTGACCTACTCCAATGCTACAATTTTGTCACGTCTGTGACCCTCCTGATTTCCCAGCTCCTAAACTGTCTCCCACTTTAGTTATTCTTAAAAAAAAATAGCATATTCTTTTTTTTTTTTTTTTGGTAACTATAAAAATAGCGCATGCTCACTCAGGATCCCAAAAACTAACCAAACAAAACTCATCCGTAATTCGATGCTCAACGTTGGTGACTCCCAACATTATCTTCCTGAGTTTTCGACTCAGATTTCCAGCTGCCTGGAGAACATTTCATAGGGTGTCTCTGAGATATTTCAAGCTCTACCTGACCCCAGTCAAGCTCACCATCTCCCCACCTTGGCCCCACACTGAGTTCCCTAGATTGGTAGATAGCCAATTCACCGCTCGCCAGATCACCCAAGACAGGAGTCTTGGGTTATTTGACTCCCAATATCCAATTATTCATCAAGACTTGCCCAGCTTCGCTCCCTGGAATGTGGTTTCTCATGATCAGCCTGCCTTCCCAGGACTCCCGAGCAGCCCCTTGTCATTGCTTATCTGAATTATTGCAGCAAGATTCTTACTGGGCTCCTAACCTTTAACCTCTCCTGCGGGGTGATCTAATCTTTACATTGCCGCCCAGATAAGACCATATTATCCTTCTGCTCAAAACTTTAAGGACACTCCGTGATCTGCAAAAAAATTCAGCCTGATGTTCAGAGCTCCAAGTGCTTTGGTTCAAACCTCTGTCTTATTCCTCCTCTTGTACTCAAATGTCACCTCCTCCAGGAAGCCACCTTTCTGATCTTGAAGGTCAAAATTAACAATCCCCTTTCTCTGTTCTCCCATGGTGCTTTGGTCGAGTATAGTTAACAGGTCTTACCAATCATCTTATGGTTTGTGGCTTACGTATCTTGCTTCCTCTCCAGCCTGGGAGCTCATCCACGCCGGGGACTGCCTCATTTATCTTTGTGCGCCCTGAGGGAATGGCAGCGTTGTTCAGCCTGATTTTGGCACAGGATTCATCTGGGTATGGAAACTTGAGTTCTTGAAGCAGAAATATGCTGAGGATCACCTTACCTTTCTGGAATGTCAGTTTTCTCTTTTTAAAAAGTTTTAAATTAATTTTTCTCTTTTAAAATTTAATTTAAATTTTATATATTTAAAGGTAACAAAATATATATATATCTCCCAGTTATCCATTCCCTCTGATTGTGCTTGAGAATCACCTGTCCATTTTCCAGGGGAGACAGTTCAGTGGAGGTGGGAGTTGAGGGGCATTTAAAACCAGGAGTCTGCCCTCCGCAAGCCAAAAGGGGTCATATGTCTCAAGCTAGACCCAACTGGATGCTTCTTCCTCCCGAAACTGAATCTGGGGCAGACAGAAGAGAGACTGAAAACGACTGGCGTTCTTTTCCATCCTGCCTGGTTCCTCTTGTGGGACTTTTTGTTTTAAGATGATGTGCCAAAATTAGGGCCCCGCCCCTTGCGGGGTTAGGTCACCCTTAGATTTTTGAAACTTACAACAAGATGGAAATTCTGGGACTCCAAAGGGTTTTGCCGTCCTTTTATTTCCTGTTAACCACTATGTTAAGCCATATTCAGGTGTACCCCATAATACTTCCATCTCTCTGCTGGAGACAAGTTGCATCACTTGTCTAAACACCCTGGACCTCTGAGCTGGCAGAGCTTACCTGCTGGAGGCGTGGGTGCAAGCAGTCGCCCCCAGAGTTCAGCATGGTGGAGAAATCGTGCGCAGTGGAGGACTGTGGGCACATGTATTCATAACTCTTGTTTTATTTGACGTATGGACCGGGTAAGTTTCTCTCTGGAAATGTAACAGTAAGCAAGCAAAATCTGCAAAGAGGACTTTGGGAGGGCAAGTTTGTACGTTTCTCTGTTCTCCTCCCTGTCCCAATCTATAGCTTGGCTTCCAGGAAAGGGCGTGGTTTGTTTTTGGATTCCAGTGACTGTTTATTAACCCAGCTGCTGCTCAGAGAAGGAGAATCATGTGATGGCGATGAGGTCATCCATAACTTCATGATATGTTTCTTGCTTCTTAACTCTTGAGCTGCCTAAATTCTTGCCTGTTTCCCAGGCTGGCTCTCCAGATTCTTGTGGATGCTGTGAGTTCTGCTTGGTTAGGAATGGATGTGCTGGCAGGCAGCAGCAGAAGAGTGGCTTAGATGTCGGAGATGGGCGGCCCCGGTCTGGTCTGTGGCTGGCTCCATGAGGTCACCAATGTTTCAGACTCTTTCTCTCTTTCTGCTCCAACCGTCCTCAGCTTGTGACTTCCATCCTCAGGGTCACATAATAGTCACCACTGCTTCTACAGCACCAGCCATCACATTGATGTTCCATATGGGAGAAACAAGGAAGGGCGGAGGGTCAAAGGGGCATTGCCAGCATAGTCAACCACTTAAAAATTTCCCCCGAGAATTCCAATCCAGTGGACTCCCATTTACATCTTATTTGCCATGACAATGTCACGTGACCGCCCCTAGTTATTTATTTACTTTTCTTGCTGAGGAAGATTTGCCCTGAGCTAACACTGGTTGTCAATCTCCTGCTTTTTGTACGTGAGCCACTGCCACAGCATGGCCACTGACAGACAGGAGGTGCAGCTCCACGCCTGAGAACTGAACCCAGGCTGCCAAAGTGGAACACGCTGAACTTAACCACTGGGCCACCGGGGCTGGCTACCCCTAGTTAAACGGAAACTGAGAGGCATAGTTACCTGGACACATTCCTACCCTGACTAAAACCAGGCTTCGGTTATGAAGGAAGAGGCAGGGAATGGACACTGGGTGGGCAGATCCCACTCTTTGCCTCAGCCCCCAATATCCTTTCTAGGGTTTCTTTTTGCTTAGATTAATTTGAATGACTTCAACCAAAGAAGACTTTGATACAATAACTTATTTTTTCCTTCTTAGAAAAAGAGAAAATACATGAAACATAAACAAAAGTTCAAAATCACCTGTGATCCACTACCCAGAGATAAATATCCTTAATAATGTATTCATATCAATAAATATTCTACTAACTAGTGGTTTCCTAGCTTTTTAAAAATAAGCAAAGTCTTAAAGGGCTGCTCAATTCACAAAATAGATAAAATGGAGCTGCTTTAACTGATGCTGGAATGGGGGCCCAGACCCCTCCCAGTCAGGCTCCTCCTCCTTTTGCTAAGTTTTGGACTCAGTTGGGAAACCACCATTCTAAAGGACCACCCATTGGCCACTGCATGGGTGCATCCTAACGTACTTCATCAGTCCCCTATTGTTGAGCGCTGAGGTTGCTGCCAGTTTTCCACTGTGTTAGATCAACTCTGTTATAGCCAAACCTTCTGAACTTTCCTTTCCATTTAACCAACAGTGGAGCACATTTGTTACCTTGGAAAACGTGGCAGGACACGGGGAGTTGAGTCGTTCTTCTTTCTCTGCCATCTAGTGGCTTCACACCAAAGAAGCCTGTCCGTTTTCTCCTCTCCTCTCCTTCCCATCTTTAAAAGCACTAACATCTTTCAGTGTGTCCCCTCCTGGGACGCAGCCTTCCACGACATTGACACCTCCCCTTTGTTTTCATCCTGGGGTCTGCGTGAGGCTGACGTGTCACCATCACGGGGGTGGCCACACTGGCCGTTCAGCCTGGTTAGCGCCCAAGTGGGACGGGCTGTTCACTGTTTTTGTAAATAAGTAATCTATATTAAAAATACTTTTTATTTTGAAATTATTCTAGATTCACAAGAAATTGCAAAAAAATATATATATATACAGGGAGGTCCCATGCACCCAATATCCAGATTCCCCCAATGGTAGCATCCTGCATAATTAAAGTATAATATCAGAACCAGGAAATTGACTTTTGTACTGTCGAACTTATTCAGGTTTCAGCACTTATACACGTGTGTGTGTGTGTGTGTGTGTAGTTTTATGTAGTTTTATCACGTGTGGATCTGTGTAACCACGACCACAAAAAAGACAGAAGTGCTCCACCACCATAGAGAGCTCCCTCCTGCTGCCTCCTTGTAGCCTGCACCCACCCGCCCCCATTCTTAACGCTTAGAAACTGCTAATATGTTCTCCATCACTATTATTTTGTGTTTAAAGAATGTTATATAAATGGAACCATGTAATATGTAACTTTTTGAGATTGGCTCCCCACCCCCAGCATAATTCCCTTGAGATCAGAAAAGTTATTATGTGTATCAATGGTTTGTTCCTCTTTATTCTAAGCAGTCTTCATGGTGTGGATGTAACAGTTTCCAATTGGGCATTGGGTTGTTTCCAATTATTGGCCGTTATGACTAAAGCTACTGTGAACAAAGGTTTTTGGGCACAGAGTTTTCATTTCTGGGTGAATGCCCCAAGGTGTAGCTTCTGGGTTGTATGATAAGTGCATATTTAGCTTTGTAAGAAGCTGTCATACAGTTTTCCAGAGTGGCTGTACCATTTCACATTCCCGCCAGCAAATTCTGGTTTCCCCACATCCTCTCCAGCACTGGGTGTTGTTACTGTTTCTTATTTTAGCCATCCAGACATTTGTGTAGCGATTCTTCATTGTGGTTTTAATTTGCATTTCTCTAGTGGCTAACGATGGTGAACTCATTTACAAATGCTTATTTGCCATTTGTAGATCTTTTTTCAGTGAAATTTCTCTTCATATCTTTTGCCCATCTTCTAATTAGATTGTTTTTTACTATTGATTTTTGGGAATTTAAAAAAATATGTATATTCTAAATACGAGTCCTTTGGTAAATAAGTGGTTTAAATATTTTCTCCCACTTTGTAGCTTGTTTTTTCATCCTCAACAGGTTTTTTTTTTTCCTATTAAGGTATAATTGACACACCATACCATAAATTCACCCTTTTAAACCGTACAATTCAGTAGCTTTTAGTATATTCACGAAGTTGTGCAACTGACAGCAGTACTTAATTCCAGAACCTTTTTCTCACTCTAAAAATAAGCTCCATACCCATCAGCAGTCCTTCTGCCTTCTTCCCTTCCCTCCAGCCTCTATAATCTATTTTCTGTTCCTACGGATTTGGCTGTTCCGGGTCTTTCATTTCATATAAACGGGATCTTACAATACATGACCTTTTACATCTGTTTTCTTTCACTTAGCATCATGTTTTCAGGTTTTAGCCAATGTTGCAACTTGTATCAGTGTTTTAGTCCCTTTTATGGCTAAATAATACCCCTTGTATAGATATACCACATTCTGTTTATCCATTGTTGACAAGCCGAACTGTATCCTCCAAAATAAACAATGTTGCGGCCTCACTCCCAGCACCTCAGAACGTGACCTTATTTGGAAATAGAGTTGTTGCAGATGTAATCAGTTAAAATAAGGTCATACTCTAGCGAGCCTTTAGTCCAAAATGGCTGCTGTCCTTATAAGACACATTGAGAGAAGATGGCTGTGCCACGGCAGATCAGAGACTCCAGTGGCGCAGCGACGAGCCAAGAAATGCCAAGCGCTGCTAGCAAACACGAGAAGCTGGGAGAGACGAGGATTCCCCTGCTGGTTTCAGAGGGAGCGCGGCCCTGCCAGCACCTCCAGCTCAAGCTTCTGGCCTCCAGACCTGCGATCCTGTCCATGCCTACAGTTTTAAATCACCTGGTTTGTGGTAATTTGTTTCGGCAGCCCTTGGAAACCAAAACATCCATTCATCATTTGATGGACAGTTGGGTCGTTTCCACTTATTGGCTGTTATGAATCATGCTGCTATGAACACACTCGGACAGGTTTTTGTGTAGACATATGTTTTTAATTCTCTTGAGAATATACTTAGGCATGGAATTGCTGAGTCATACGGGAACTCTGTGTTTTACTTGCTTTGTGTGTGGCGAAATACACGTAACATAAAATCTACCATTTTAACCATTTTAAAGTGTACAATTCAGTGGTGTTAAATAATTCACAATGTGCAACCATCACCACTATCGAGTTAAAGAATTTTTCATCACCCCAAACTGAAACCCGTACCCAGTAAGCACTCACTCCCCATTCTCCCCTCTCCCCACATCCTAGAAATCATTAATCTGCTTTCTATTGGCTATTCTGGATATTTCATTTAAATGGAATTATACCGTATACGTCCTTTTGTGTGCAGTTTCTTTCTCTTAGCCTCAGGTTTTCAAGTTCAACCCCATTCTAGCGTGTATCATACTTTATTCCTTTTATGGAGGAGCAATATTCTGTTGTATGGATAGACCACATTTTGTTTATCCATTCATCAATTGATGGACATGTATGTTGTTTCCACCTTTTGGCGCCTGTGAATATCAGTGCTATTATGAACATGGGTGTCCAAGTTTTTATTTGAACTCCTATTTTCAGTTCTCTGGGGTACATACCCAGGAATGGAATTGCTGGGTCATTTGGTCATTTTATGTGAAGGTGTCTGCAACCCAGAGAAGGGTCCTCGCCAGAACAGGACTGTGCTGGCGCCCTGCTCCTGGACTTCCAGCCTCCAAAACTATGAGAAATAAATGTCTGTTGTTTGTAAGTCACCCAGGCTATGGTTCTTTGTTATAGCAGCCCGCACGGACTAAGGAAGTTAGCTTTGCCTGTGTTTGCCTGTGATCTAATGGAATCATACAGTACGTATGCTTTCACGTCTGCTTCTTTGCTCAGCATCGTGTCTGTGAGGTTCATGCATTTGTTAGAGTGTGGTTTGTTCATTCTCACGGCTGTATCATCTCCCATCATCAGAGTATACGACACGCTACAGATCTATTCACCGTTGACAGACATTTGGGTTCTCTCCAGCTTTCGCCTGTCATAAATAAAGCTGCAGTGGACATTCTTGAACAAGCCTTTGGGGGGAATCCATGCCGTTATTTCTCTTGGGCATGAGTGAGCGGGTGGGTCATGAGTGTTTGTGTATTTCGCTCTCACAGGCACCACCAAATACATTTCCAAAGTGGTACCACGTTGTGCTCCCGTGCAATGGGAGAGAGTATGCTTTTGCCCAGCCTGGCATCACGTTGTAACTTTTCTTTGCGCTTCTTGGACGGTTAATGCTACGGAGCACCTTTCCCAATGCTTATTTCCCTTTTAGTATTAGCTCTGAAGGACACCCACTGTAGCGATGCTGAGAGGCTGGCGTTCTTGTGTCCATTAGACAGACGGGACATTTGGCGGGCAGAGAGGGCCAGTGGCCTGTCCGAGGGTGAGCGCTGGTGATTGGTGCATCCGGGTCTATCACAGAGAGTGAGCCCTTCCCAGCAGCCATAATTCAAAGAGAAGAAAAGTTTCTTTTCCTTCTCGAACTAGAGGGAGGCCGCCAGAACTCAGACTAGCGCCTGGAAAGTGAAAAGATCGGCAACACACAGGTTAAGTCAGGCTCTTTTGGGAACAGGCTGTGTCGGTTATGGCATTGTGCTGATGTGAGCCGACGCTGGTATTTTTACGGGAAAGTGCATTCCGAGTTCCAAGCCAGGGATGTAGGAATGAGCCCTGGTGTACGGCCCGTGGGAGCACGTCTGTGTACCCAAAGAAAACATTACTGCTTGAGTAATAGCAAATCCTGGAACTGATGACAGCCTTGCCTGTGAGCTTGCTGCAAGCCGCTTGCTGGAGTTTGCAGAAACCTGAGAACCAGGCCTGTGTGTGGGTGGCAGGCGGCCGGCCATGTCGGGTCTCAGATTTCTAAATCTCCGGGATGCCAGAATCCATTTTCCCCTCCGTTTTAGGTCAGGGTCCCCAGAAGCAAAGCCTGAGATGAGGATTTGAGTGAAGTCATTTATTAAGGTCGTGGTCCCAGGGAGATCTGCAAGGGGGACCAAGAAGCCAAGTGAGAACGGGGTTTTTTTGGCAAAGTCCCTCAAGGGGTGGCTTCGGCCTGATCCTGCCAGAGGATGCTGCAATGGAGGGTACACCTCGGGGTTTGTCCAGACTCGGGCAAGGGAGCTGCGCTTTCGTATTCTTGCATCTGTCGGTCATTGGCCAAGGGCTCCCCTGGGGGGTGAAACCCCAGGCGTGTGTAGGCAAAACAGCTCTACAGGTCCAGACCTTTAGAAGTAAAACATCTCAAAGCCGAAGGAGGCCGAGACAAACCCTGGGAACTGGGGGCGGGGGCTCAGAGAGCGTGCACGGTCCTCCTACTGGGACATGGCGGACGTTGAGTCTAGACTCTGACCTCATGGCTTTTCCTGGGCATCTCCGTTTCAGAATTGGGGGGATGGGTGGCTGCCTGTCTTGCTGGAATCACAAGTCAACTTCTGCAGACTCCAACGTGGTGATAAATTGTTCAATGACATGCTGATAACTTGTAGCATTTTCGTTTCCTCCGGAAAACAAGAGGCCAACAACGCTTTCGAATCGCAGATGCCAGCCTGGTGTTCACGGCAGCTGGAAGCGAGGATCCTGGTCACCAAATCCTAAATGTTGGTCTGTTGAAACGGCCGATCCAAGGAAGCTGGTTTTTCTCTGCAGCGAAGAATCCTTACGATTCCGGGCAGTTCTGCCGTGGACATTGCACCTGGAGGCGGCGATGCTCGAAGCTGGTGGCCATTTTCTGCCTCTCCTTCGCAGCTCTCCCCTGCCCAATGCACACGTGGGGTCCTCTCCCATGATGTTTGTTTATCTGACTATAGCACATGTAGGGAAAATGCACAAAGCTTGAGTCTGGACAGCTCGGTGGATTTTCCCAAAGTGAACCCAGCCATGTGACCCCTCACCCAGGTCAAGGACCAGAACCTCCCAGCACCATAGGAGATTTCCTTGTGTGCCCTTTCAATCTCCACCCACATTCCCCTGAGCAAGACTGCTATTTCGACTTCTGATGCCCCAGATTAGCTTTGCCCGCCGTTCACATTTCAGGCAGATGAAATCACACGGACCACTGTCTTTTGGGGCTGGCTGCATCGACTTAATGTTACTCTTATGTGATTCGTCCATTTTATGGTTCGTTGTACAGTTCGCTCATTTGCATCGCCGTGTAGTATTCACTGTGTGAATGTAGGATCTATCGACCCTTTCCATCGCTGACGGGCATCAGAGCTCTTTCTGGTTTGGGCTGTTACAAATGGTGTGCCCTGCATCTTCTACAACGTGTTTCCGGGTGCACGTATGTATGCATGCTGTCGGGTACCCACCTAGCGGAATTGCTCGGTCATGGGTATCTGTCTGTTCAGCTTGATTAGGTGCTGCCAAAGTGTCCAAAGAGGAGGTGGGTTTTTTACCGATTTACCTGCCTCCCAGTCATGCAGGAGTCCTTGCTACCTCCGTAATTGCACCAACACTGGGGAGCTGGAACTTAACATTTTGCAGCCCGGTCAGAGTGCCTGAGATCATTCTTTTCAGTATTCTCCGCCATCAGGGCTGCTGCTGGTTCTTGCAACACACTTGTGGGAATTTAAAAAAGGACATTCCTGCCTTAAGTCACTTTATTTCCATCTGTTGAAAATTTTTGTGAGAGACTGATTTTGTTAGAACGTGTCATGTTACTGCCCTCTGCTGGAGAACTGTTGCAATTCATAGTACAAATCTCGGATGCCTGTGACAGAAACGGCAGCCTCTCAGGGTGCAGTGCACACCCTGGACAACCACACGTGATGACCGTGGTCGCTCTCCACTCTTGTCCACACACATTGAAAGTGATGGTGAGCACTAGGAAGAGGAGACCCAATGAAAGCTCACAAAATGATGGTCCAGGAGCTGAATCTGGTCTGCGGTTGTGTTTTATTTGACCCACAATGTAAGAGAACAACAACAACAAAAACCCCCACAAAAATCCAGGCAATATTTTAAAATTTGGGAGATTTTTGTCTAAAAATCTGGAAAAATCTAACAAAATCAGAGAAACGGGCCCCTCATCCCCAAATTATGACGTAGAGGCTGATCTGCATGTGTCTCCAATTAGCCTCAGTCTCCACCATACCCTATTGTCCCTCAACCCCAAAGCCTCTGTCAATGGCAGCAGCAAAACCAAAATACCATGCTAATGCAGTGCCAGATTCATTTCCCAAGAGTCTTCATTTGTTTATGGAAACTGCCTTGCTGCTAAAGGCATGTACGTTTGTGATCACTGATGTGACATTTGATACTGACGAGGGGAAAAAACCCATTCCAAGTTGATCACAGATGCTGAGAGAAAATAACTCTCAGCTTCTTTGTGCTGGAGTAAAAATCCCATCTGACAAGTTTCTATGGAGCAGTGGGGTCAAAAGCCTGGAGTTATTGGCAGGCCCTGCCCAAGGGGGTGGGTGCTTCATGAACTGGTGGCTCAGAAATGATGAAGCTGAGAGAGTGTGGCAGGAGGCGGGGCAGGAGAGGCTGGGATGAGCAGGTGAGGGTGAGCAGGAGAGGGTGGGCAGGTGAGAGTGGGCAGGTGAGGGTGAGCAGGTGTGGGTGGGCAGGTTGCATCTAGCACTTGCTCAGAAAGGATCTGGGGTCCCAGGGATCTGGCCTGGGGTGGGAGCCTAACAGGTTACGGGGCTGAGATGGAATTGCAAATTTCAGATCCTTATGGCACATAGTTCTAATCTAGTCTCCTGCTTCGCTCAAGAACTTTTTACTTATCTCTATATGCAGCAATTTTCTTTTTGCATCTAGTGGCTAAATCAACTAACTTTGAAGTAATTGTCTTTGTCATTTTTGTGAAAGGTGAATGATCACAGTACTACTTGTGTTTAATGCTGCGTCGTCTCATTTAATCTTCACAGTGATGCTGCCTGCCCTAATGGAGACGCTGTTATCAGCTCTGTTTTGTACTTATTTTACAGATAAGCCAAGTGAAGCCTAAAGAGGTTTGGCGATTTGCCCCATCACTGTAAGTGGGGGATGGGTTTGAGCCCGGATCTTCCTGATGGCAGGATTCAAGCCTCAGATGCCCCTGCACTTTGGCTCAGATCTCAAAGATTTAGGGTGGAACCTCTTCACTGATGGCACCAGATACAATCTAGGTTGGAAACGAGTGCTTTGTAATAATTACAAATGTGTGGGTGCGATACGCCTGCGCTGTAACATCTTTCTTGGAAATGTGGCTCCTTTTCATCTCTGATGTCACGAGCTTTGAGACCCTACAGGGTGAAAACCACTGCTGTCCTACACACCCTCTTCTTACAGGGGCCCCCAGAGGGAGCTGACGCTTTGCACAAGGTCACGCAGCCCGCCCTGTCCATGGCAGAACCAGGATTGGAATAGCCTGGGTCCTGACTCATGGGTTTTCTCCAGCCGGTGTTGAGTCTCAGTTTCCAAATCCGGCAGCACCACGGCATGCTGCCCTTCAGAAAGGATGAGCCGGTTTACGTCCTCACCAGCAGGACGTGAGCTGGCTTCAAATCGGCAGATTGGCAGATGCCAGCAGCCTTGACCCACACGTGGCTTTTCCACATGGTCCGCCTGCTCAAGGACCCCGGCTCCTCTTCGATTCCAGCCGAGGCACAGGGGCCGCCCGGCTGGGAGGGCTCAGAGGGGATGTTGTGGGATGGTCAGAGCAGCATGCGCCCTCGCAGGGGCGGGGTGAGCATCACATGAAATACGGGCGTGGCAGTGTTTGGAAAAATCATCAAACACTGGGAAAACACAGAGCATGAGGAATACAGTGGGTGGAAAAGGAGCAGGGGGAGGGAGATGGCTGGGAGGGTCATGGTTTCTTCTTTGGAGTCGGGTCCAGAGCTGAAAGCTTCTCCCGTTTCGCTCCTCTGACATTTCGGGCTCACAGGTGTGTGTGTGCAAGGGAGGGGGTGCCACAGTTCCCTGACATTTTGGCCGTGCACTTTTATTTGCACCGGAGCCTTGCATTCAAGACGTCTGCCAGCTAGATTAAACAAAAGCTTTTCTTGGGCCGCGAAAAGGCAATCATTTGCATTGTGTGGGAGAAGCCATCCATGAGAAAGAAGGAGGAATTTCCCTCTGAGAGGGAAATAAAGACACACCGCGGTGGTGGTGGGGGGGGGGGGACACGCTCTCGTGACTCTCACTCTCATAGAGAGCTCTAAGCCTTTGAAGGGGAGGGTGCTCAGAATGGACAGGGTGAGGTTCTGTGCGAAATCCCCCTGGGGGCAGAAGTCCAAATGGGTAAGATGTATTCCTTCATTTATTTCCTCATTAAAAAATCATTTATTGAATACATGCCTTGTCTTATGTATGCTCCCAGCCCTCGGGGCCCAAAGTGTAGGCAGAAATGGATACCCACATGAGTGACAAGGTAGTGTAGGGGCATGGATGTGGGAAAAGTCAACACTGCTGGGGGAGTGGGTGTCAGGGAAAGTTCAGGAAGTGAGGTAACATTTGCACTAGGTCTTAAAGGATGCCTGACTTTTCCAATTAGACAAAGAAGAGACAGGCATTTATGGTGAAGGATCATCATGTGCAAATGTCCTGAGGTTCGGAAGTGTGGGCATTTGGGGGGCATAAGGGATCACATGGGGAGGCTAGAACGTAAGTACTTGGGAGAAGAGGGGAGCAGAAATTAGGCTGTGAAGATGCTATGGGGGGGTGGGGGACTGTCATTGCTCCTTTCCTCATATTTCCTATCTGTCTCCAGGAGAGAAAAACTCTGTCAGAGGGGGACTGTCTCTGTCCTTTTTCTGTTCCCCTTGCAGAAGGAGGGGGCTCTTCTGATTGCGAAGCTGGACTAAAAGTCAGCGATTTACTGCCCTAAGCCTTGAAAATAGATTATTTGGGGTTTTCATGGGCCCACATACATCACATTTTCACTCACTCTTAGTGGCGTAGAATACACCATTTCTTTTTCTGTGATTACCTTCCAACTCCAGACAAAACCCTGAATGCATCAAAGTGGTCTCAGAAACCGCATCATTTTATCGGCCTGCTGAATATTCTAGGAGCTTCAGGGAAGCAGGTGTGTGCTGTGGATTGCGGTGAAGAGGCACATGGCTCCAATGGGCTGAATTGTGTTCCCTCCAAATTGATTTGTTGATGTCCTCACCCCCAGGACCTCAGAATGTGATTGGATGTGGAGATAGGGTCTTAAGGGGGTAATGGAGTTAAAATGAGGTCACGTGGGTGGGTCCTAGTCTGATCTGACTGTCGTCCTTCAAGGAGGAGATGAGGACACAGACACACACAGAGGGAAGACCATGTGAAGACATGGGGAGAAGCCGTCTACACGCCAAGGGGCAAGGCCTCAGAAGAAACCAACCCTGCTGGCAGCTTGATCTTGAATTTCAGCCTCTAGAACTGTGAGAGAATAAACTTTTGTTGTTTAGGCTCCCCAGCCTTTGATATCTGTCATGGCGGCCCTAGCAAGCTAACAGACACCGGGACAAATGGTAGGGGAGACCTTATGACAGAGTTGACGAGACCTTGGGCTTCGAGGTCAGACAAGCTGGCGTCAGACCCTATAACTGACACCCACAGCCCGTGTGACCTTGGGCAGGGCACCTCATTTCCCAGAGTCTCAACCCCCCCAGCTGTGAAATGGGGAGAACCGTGAGGGCCAGATGAGAGAACGTGCATAACGTGGTCCAGCGATGCGTGGCACCTGGATGCACCGTGTAAATGCCAGCCAGATGATCCCAAGGCGTGGTCTGGTCCTCGGTGGATGGCTTTGTAATGGCTGGATTTGTGAAAACACAACTGCAGACAGAAAATGTACAAACGCTCCAGAACTGGTTTCGCTCTTTATTTTTCGTGAGACGGAAAACATGCCGGGACAGGTTCTTAGTGCGCATTTCACTGGAATCCTTTTTGACAGTGAAAAAGTTTTCGGTTGTAAGCTATAGAAAGTGACTCTGCTCATTTGAGCATAAAAACAATTGATCAGGCTGTGGTCAGCTCACAGTCAGAGAACCAGGCTCAGGAAAGGACAGGAAGCAGGAACTCACCCTCGTGTTTCTTCAGGGAGCCGCTGGCTGGAGGAATGAGCTCAGATGCTCCTTCCTTGCTCATCGAAATCCCAGGAGAGAGTCTGATTGGCTGGATTTGGGTCACATGACTGCCCTTGACCAGGGGTGGGTGGGGCCCATTGACTGACACTTCCACTAGAACCACACAAGTGGGGAGAGGCGATGCCTCCAAAGGAAACTGAGATGCTGCAAACGACAGGAGGGATGTGGATGGTAGGCAGGCAGAAGACAAGCAATGCCCACAGAGCTGAGTCTGTTAGCATCCTGCCCAAACGCACTCGACATTTGCCACTCTGTCCTCCTACTCACCGAGGGCTTCCCACTGCCAGCATGTGTGTGTGGCTCTCCAGGCAGGGACTTTCACTGACTACTCATCCAATGTTTTGGGTAAACTAGAAATCCCCTGGGAGTTGATGCCCCTCCCTTCCTCCCTCCCCAGAGCAGCCCTCCTGCAATGACAGGTGGGAAGTGGAGGATAAACACCTTGGCTTCCTGGCCCCTCAGTTGAGACAACTCTCCTGGTGTAGAGCTTTTCTGTTCTTCTGACTCCGGTTCTGTCCCCTTCTCCTGGAGGTCCCCGGTGCCCACAGTGACAACCTGCCCATTAACCATTTCAGTGGCCTATTCCTGTGTAACAGACGACACCAAAAACTTCATGACTTAAAATGACGGCGCCTTCTCATTTCTCATGATGCTGCGGGTTGACCGGGCAGGGCTCTGCTGGTCTTGTTTGGGGTCTCTCAGGCGTGTGTCATCAGTTGACCCTTGGGACTGGAACGTATGAGATGTCTAGGACTGGGCAGCTGAAAGGTGGGGCTCAGCTGGCTTGTTGGGTCAGCTGGGCCCTTCTCTGTTTCCGTGCGGCCTCAGGGCCCTCTGCCCATGAATTCTCAACGGGGCCTCTCTGACAGCGTGGCTGGACTTCTTATGTGGCAGCTGGCTTGCCAGACTGCAACCATGGAAGCTTCCGGATCGTCCTCATGCTTAGGCTCAGAACTGGGACAACTTCTGTGGCATCCTATTGGTTATAGCAAGTCGTGGAGGCATCCCAGATCCAGTGTGGGAGAGGACGGCTCACACGCAGGGTGAATACCAAGACGTGTGGCTCTTGGGGTGCCATCTTTGCAGATGGGCCACCACGTCGACGTCCTCATCATTACCTTCCTTCCTTTCCCTGTGTCACCTCCCCTCTCTCCTACTGGTGCTGCCTGGGACCACCTCCCGGATAAACTACTTGCATTCAGATCCATCTCTCAGTGTTTCCTCTGGGAGAACCCAGATTAAGACAGCCCTTTACAGTCACCAATTAAACAGCAAAAGCCATGAGAGAAAGGCACACAGATCGGGGCTTTAGTTAAAACCGTGTTCGCAGGCTGCCTTCAGATCTGTGGCTGTGTGTCAACCACGGAGCTTCCAAATGCCATGGATGGCTAAGATTTTATCTATGCAGAAACTGCCCCTTCTCCCCAGCCTGTGCCTCCGACTTCTATCTCATGGTCACAGTTGGTTCAGCATCTGCCTCTGATATGGTCCTTTGCTCTGCAGGTGACTTCTGACCACAGCTGATCCAACCAGAGACTTGCCCTGGTGCCCAGAGACTCCAGGCCGATCGGAGGTGAGCACAGCCCTCCGGACTCCCGAAGAGAGAGAGACCCTGTGTGTCTCTGGCGAAGGTCCTCTTCTCCCAGGTGGCTGGGCATGCATGCCAAGAACGCAGAACTGATGCCTGGGTTCCTTGGCGTGCTCCAGTTCCCGGCTGTGGTCCATTTTGGAGTCTAAACTTGTCACTCCTGCATCCCTCGTATGAAAATCGCCTCTAGTTTTGGTAGTCACTTAAAGCCAAAGAAGTCATGCCTAATAGGGAAATAGTGGCCTCCAGGGTCCCAAAGAGTCTTGTCATCAAAGTGGGATCCAATTATGTTTGTTAGCCAACACTCTCCGAGTCTGAAGACTAGAAAGCTTTACAACGTCAGGAGGCAGGGCGGAATGGCTTTAGCTCAACTCTGTCAACAGGAACGCAATGAGTCAAAATGGTCCATTTCCCAACCCCCCCCCCCCCCGCCCCCCATCAGCTTGAAGCTTTCCTGTGTTGGGACATGATTTAAGAGGGAGATGAAGTTATAAAGGAAAGGGACTGGTGTGCATTAGAAAAGAAACAGATAAACAAGGGAGCGGAAATGGATGGTCACTCATTGCCCCAAGCCACATGTAGGATCCGAGGGACCGTGGATCTTACACAACCGGATGGGGCGTCTTTAACTTGGGATGTTTCCTCGCTGCTCCATGGTCCATACGGCTCAGTCCCGCTGGGAACAGGGCAGGGGTGGGGCACTGGTTCAGTACTGCGTCCACCTGGGACCTTGTGGAGACATCACCTTGGGTGCTCATAGCTGGCTTCCTCATAGCAAACCAGGGAGCAGCCTGCGAGGGCAGAATTTCTCTCCTAAAATGTGAATGTAGAGTCTTAAGTATTTAAAATCTGATGCCAGGCACGTAAGTGATGCTCAATAAATTCTTACAAAGTAAGTGAATGAGCACATGAAGTCTGGTCTTCCGAACCTCCCCATGTCAAGGGGAGGGGACCTGGACCCCGTCACTCCCTGGATGGAGCGTCAAGGTAGTATTTTAAGAAGAGCAGGTGGGCTGGGTTATGGCTGTGGCCACTTTTGGAAAACGCAATCTGCCATTAGACTGGAGGGAGAGTGACTCTAGGGAGTGCAAAGATTTGGAAGAACCCTTTGCCAATACCACCAAGGTCCCATGCTCATGATTTGTGTAAAGGAAATGCAGGAGAAGGAGCACCCTCTGTGGTCCGAACCCCAGCTCGTCCACTTACTCCCCCCAGGTGATCTTTGACTGCACCTCCCTTCATCCCTAACAAGCGGCAAGTGTGAGGTTCCTGCTGCCGATGGGAGCTCACGGAGCGGTGATTCAGGTGCCTGATAGTGTCATCACAATTAGTTACTGGTGGTTGGGTCTCTTGCAAACCCCTTTGCATGTCTTTACAACCATGTATATAATCTGTACTTGACATGTCCCATATTGTCGTACAGAGCGACACTGTCTGCACGTTGGGACAAGGTGGGCTCTGTGGGAGAGCCTTGCCAGAGAGGAGGAAAATCTGGGAGACTCCAACAACCCAGAAGGTCTGTGTTTGTTGAGAGAATGTGCCCCGTTTTCTGGCTTGGACCCAGCGAGCTACTTGGGATGCTGGCTGGGGAAACAACAATGGAGGGTGTCCTCCATGGTGGGTGGGTCTTGGTTTGGGACCTGCCCCTGGGCTGGGCGTACTGTGTGTTCACAAAATCATAGGGGATTTAGCAAAGACGGCATTTGGATTTAGAGAAATTTCATTATCCTCTCTGGGTGAGCATTGTATGCTCATCACGTTTCATTTTTGACTTTCGACCCCAGTTAAGAGTCTCTGTGTCAGGTGGGGATGAGGCACATTTTGTACTCTGCCGTGTGAGGGGAGATGCCCGGGCTCGGTCCTCCTCCATCCAGAGGTTGGGCTGGGGCTGGTTCTAGATCCTCCCAGACTTGGAGGGTGGAGGAGGGCGCAGTGGGGTGGTGGGGCCACACCCTTCTTGCGATATGAAGCTCTGAGCTGAGCTTTGGCCAACGTTGAGTGCCGTCTTCTGTGACCGGCACACCACACAACGTTTTGTGCCTCTATTTTTCCGTCTGCAAAAACTGTTTTCTTTCCGTAACTGCCTCACGGGATGTAAAATGCCTGCAAAGTGCTTTTTTCGTTCATCAGACAAAAGGAAAAAAAAAAAGGCACTACGAAAATAGATGATATTATTAATACTGCACGATTGTTAAAATGGCGATCAGGGAATTGAGAATTAAGGTGTTATGGGACAGCCGCGGTAGTGAACATTTCATAAATAAAACATACATGATAAAAGAATTATCAAAGCAGATTAATTATAGAACTGAGACTATTAGGGGAAAAGAGGAAAATCTGTGCTGAGGAGGAAAATGGGAAGAAAACTGGTGAACGGAGACAGTGGAAAATGGAGTGAGAGAGAAATATTTACATTTGTCGGCTTCTGTATTAGCGGCGTCTGAAATGTGATGTGCAGAATGAAAAGGAGTTGTTGCAAGAGGCAAGTGGTCATTGTTGGATAAGAATGGTTTATTTTCTATTTTTATATTGAAGTCAGCATCATTGAGGTATAATTGACATCTGGTGAAATTCACCCTTTTTAGTGTGCAGCCTTGTGAATTTTGACAAATATGTGGAGTCATGGAACTTCCCCCAAAATGAAGATCTAGAACATTCCATGATCCCCCAAAACTCAGGCTTCACCTCCTCCTTCCCACCCGCTCCTCAGTTTACCACAATCTGTCTTATGCCACCATCACGCCCCTGGAAATGTTCGGCTCAATGCCGGGAATGACTCTTGATGACCAAATCCTGTGGACATATTGGAGACCATCTGGATGTTTATTCAGTTGAGAAGGAGCGATGGAGGCACGAGTGTGGGTGGGGAGTAGAGAAGACGTGGAAGAATTCAGGCCTGAAGGTCTTAACCATCTTGATATGAGCCTGAGCTGCCTCCTCAGTGAGGAGTTTGGAACTTTGGTTAAGGATCTTGAGGTCAGTGGTGACAACTGGAAAGTGTCAGTGGAAAGAAGAGAGGAGGTCGCAGTTGGAGCCCAGGAGCTCGTCTCCAGGTTCCCTTCACCCCCCGTTAGCCATGGTCACGGAGGGAAAGAGCAAGAGGTCAAACACACCACAGGGATGCGTGTCAGGGCAGCTGCAGGTGACGAGGAATGAGAGAACGAGGCGCGGTGCCAGCTTTGCTGGCATGGATTCCTGCCCTCGGAGACTTTCTCAGTCCAGTGGGAGGAGCAGGAATGGGGCTCTGACTTCCAAATGCACCTGTTAGAGCATCTCCGGCTTCCTGTTCAGATTCACCTAGAGCAACCAATCCAGTTCCCCATTCCCTCCGCACCTGTCTCATACCCGCTTTGGATGAGCGGACGTGTGCACCTGGCTTTGACAAGGAGACTTCTGGTATTTTCTGTTTCCAGACCTGAGTGTGGTCTTACACGCCAGGATGTCTCAGATGACAAGA
This sequence comes from Equus quagga, assembly GCF_021613505.1. Classification (NCBI taxonomy): domain Eukaryota; kingdom Metazoa; phylum Chordata; class Mammalia; order Perissodactyla; family Equidae; genus Equus; species Equus quagga. The sequence goes on along the minus strand of NC_060273.1, from coordinate 32,817,815 downwards.
CTGAGCGGCAGACATCAGCCTCACACCTTGATATTCTGATGACTTGAGACTCTTGCTCATCCATCATTTTCTGAGCTGTCAGGAGAACTCCCACATCTGGAAGATGGTTTTTCTTCTACAGCATTGGGAGGAAAAAAAAAAAACAACCCTGGCATCTGGCATTAGCTCTGAATCTGCTGGGAAGATGGAACTGTGAGATGCAGTGTAAACAAGGGCTCTAAGATGGAAGCAGAGCTCAGATGAAGACCAAGCGACCGAGCAACTCAGAGGACCCTGGAGTCCTGGAGGGACCTGGGTGCGAGATGATGTCGCTGTCTGGATGGTAAAGCTTGGAGAGCATTTGGAGGTGCTGGCTTTATTAGGAACCAGGCAGCTTAAGAGTAGTAACACTGAACGAGAACCAGCCTCGGATTTCGATGCTGTTCTCCAGAGGCAGAGCTCCAGGACAGCAGGAGTGGACGTAACCTGTCCCGTCTTTCTGCTCCTCAGCCTGCGGTAACGGTGCCATGTGACACCGTGATGGTGGTATGCTGGGCCACGGGGGGAACCTGGTGCCTCTTCCGGGAGCTTCCACTTGACCTGGTGGCGAAGAAAGTTGGAAGAGCATTTTCACAGGCAAACACGTACGAACAGGTCATGGACCAGAATGAGTAGTTTTCGCTCATTTTAAAGATAGAGCTCCAGATCTTATTTCTTGTTGTGTTGGCCGCTTGGAACTAGGACCCCAAAGCTCCTGGGGGCGTTTTCTGGCACCTGCCTCTGCCCTTGGGGTGCAGTAATGAAGATGTTTCAGAAAAAGGGCGTTTCTCAGGAAAAGCGTGTCCATCCAAAGGGCAGCGCACATCTGCATGGAGGCAGAGGGCAGCAGTGGCAGAGGCTGAGCGGATGCTACTGGGGTGCCACCCCCATCCCTCGGGGTGCCTTTTGCCGGTTTGCTGGGTCCCTCTCCAGGTTTGGCGCACTTGGCATCTAACAGGCCACACCTGTGACCTCTGCGGAGGGCCGCCTCTGGGCCACAAGGACTGTTCCCCTGTGTTCGCCAGGCTCCTTTCCCCTCTCCGTGTGCTCCCCTCGCTCTCTTGCTGCGTTCTCCTGGGAGAAAGTCTGCAATGGATGCTCCCTCCTGAGTGAGCTCCTCGCTGGCCCCCCTTACCCCCTGGACCACAGAACACTGGCGTTCTTACTAGCTTGGCCAGCGAGCTGGGCCCTCGCTTCTCTTTGCCCTGCACTCGCTCCCTTGGTGATCTGGGCTACACTCTGAGCAGATGTCTGTGCAGCTGGAGCTCTGTCCAGTATGGCTCCCAAGATCGTCCTCCGAGAGCCTGCTGTGCTCCCCGCTCCCACCTGTGTCCAGGCTCTCCTCTCTGATGCTTTCACACCTGTCCGCTCCCTGCCAGGGCCCAGGTCTTCTATGTCACTGTCCCACCCGTCCACCACCCATCTGTGTCCAGGCTCCCCTCTCAGACTCTTTCACACCTGTTTGCCCCCTACCTGGGCCCAGGTCCCTCTCCAGTGGCACTGTTACACCTGGGCACTGTCCCCTTCCAGGTAGATCTTTGCTAATGTTCTTGGGCACCTCAGCTGTTGGGCGCCCTCCTGTCCACCTCAGCAGAGGACATTTACCAGGGGTCCAAAACCCAAGGTCCCTCTGGGCGTCATTCAAACCAGATCAGGCCAAACTGAGCCAAACCGACAAACCAAACAAGGCAACTTCAGGCAAGTCAGACTGAGCGACGACGTAACTTTCCTCCCCTGCGTCTGTCTGTTGAGATGTACCAGCTTCGTTTTAACCGCTTTGCGCAGCTGAACGATTTAACGCAGAAAAGCGTTTTGTTCGGTTTAAAACAGATTGTTCAGTTTATATATAATTCACAATACTGAACTAAAAAGTGGGTTCCACAGATTCAAGAATATTGGACCCATCGTCCAAGACAAAGGAAGGTCCCCCCATGCACAACCCTCTTCACATAGGACAATGGTCACCTTTACTTCTAATTATGAACAGTTCAAGCTCAAAGCAAAAAATTTGAAAAACAAAAACCCACAGAAAACACAAAGGTGAGATATCTCTCGTACATCCTGCTACCTAGAGATAACCACTGCTAATATTTTGATAACGATCTTGTGGTTTAAAAAATATGCATGCGCCCACACATACACATATAAATTATGCGTACTTATGGGTAGTCAATGATTTATGGATACTTATAAATTAGATTCTTGTATAAAGTTACAAAATGCATGTAGTTAAAAAATTAGTGGCATGCTCATCACCATATTTTGATGTCTCTTTTTTTCTGTTCATAATCTATTATGAATTTTTCACATGATAAATATTCTCCCTCAACATCAATTTTCATAGCTGTAGCTACTGCATGAATTGTCCAATTTTTTTTTTTTGGTAAAGGGAAATTTTCTTGTGCCTTCCGTCTATCCTTGGGCATGTTCCCAATTCCTGTCTCATTTGTTTCTCATAGCAGATGCGAAGGAGGTCTTATTGCCATTTTGTAGGAAATACGGCCACAGAGATTCAGGGATGCTCCATTCCTTGTCCCTGGAGTTAGAATTTCTGCCTGAGTCCTGTGACTTCAACCCACATCGTCTTTTCCTATATCTCAGCTGCCTTTAACTCACAGCCAAATTAGCATCCTCCCAAAGTTATCTCTGAGGCTATTTTCACTTCCAGAATGATCTTTTAATAAGTTTGAAGAGCTTAAGCCATCTCTCCAGAGTTCATACACTTTGTATGTAAATGAAGCTGGAATTCAGAGAGAAGCTTTGTGTGCTGGGATGACGTAAATCACCGGTTTTCCAACTTTGCTCCTTGGAGCCTGGGGTACCACAGGGATGCCCTGGGGCCACCCACCACATCCAAGAGCAGAAGGTGAGAGGGGCAAGTGGGAGCGGCTCCTGCCCATGGCCACTTCAGTCACATGAGCTCGAATCTCTGTGATTTTTCATCTTGGGGGTCCTCTGATGTTACACATTGGGGGTCCACAGAGATAGTTCTTTTGACAAAAGTGTTTTTCTGCTGACAAATAAAACACAACAGAATAAGATGCTCTCTGTGAGTTTACAAAGGACGGAAGGAGAAGACCTTAGATCTTTAAGGAGATGATTCCAAAGTCATGGTCTTGTGGTCCATCCACCCAGCGGAGCGTGACTCAGCCATAAACAGGAACGAAACACTGATACCCGCTCTAACGTAGGGCCTCGAGAACATGACGCTCAGTGCAAGAAGCCGGGCACAGAAAGCCACACACATATTGTGTGATTCCATTTTATAAAATGTCCAGAAAAGGCAACTCCTAACGGGTACAGGGTTTCCTTCAGGGAGATGAAAATGTCTTGGAGCTAGACAGAGACGGTGGTTACGCAACGCTGTGAATGGAGCAAAAGCCACCGAACTGTTCACTTGAAACGGTTAGTTTTATGTGACTTGAGTTTCACCCCAGTAAAAAACAAAAGAAAAAAAAACACATTAAAAAAAGGCAGAGCCGCCCCCCCCCCCCCCCCCGCCTCGGGGGGGAAAGCAGAAACGACTGACCTGGCTCTGTTTCCAAGAGGGGATCCTGTGAAGTCAGAGATGGGGCCGTGCCGAGTGAACCCCAAGTTTTGCAGCTGTGTGACGTGGGAGAGCCCAGGGGCTGCTGCCCCGGGGAGGGTAGGACGGGGTGGGCCAGGGCAGACATGCATTAGTTATTTTTATTTATTTATTTCTTGAGGAATGTTAGCCCTGAGCTAACATCTGCTGCCAGTCCTCCTCTTTTTGCTGAGGAAGATTGGCCCTGAGCTAACATCCATGCCCATCTTCCTCTACTTTATATGTGGGACGCCTGCCACAGCGTGGCGTGCCAAGTGGTGCCACGTCCACACCCAGGATCTGAATCGGCGAACCCTGGGCTGCCGAAGCAGAACGTGAAAATTCAACTGCTGCGCCACCCGGCCGGCCCATACAGGCGGGCATTTAATCATTCAAAAATATATCAGGAGAGGGTTAGCCCTGGAAGACAGAGGCGGCTTTGATGGGCATGGGAGTGCTTGGCCCCTGACTGGCTGTACGTGCTTGAATGCATATCTGAACCTGCTCACATTTGTGAAATCAGAAATGTGGAGGCAGATAGGCCCTGATGGTCCCTTCATTCCTGGGAAGCAGGAGGCTGATGGGCTGGTGACCGGGAACCAGGAGCTGGGGAACGTCCTGTTCCAGTTGAGTGTGGGAGAGGGCGGTGGACATGAAGGGTGTGGACGTGGTAAGGACGAGTGGCCCTGGCTGTGAGGGGTGCTGATGGTGACAGCCGTAGGGACTGCCTCCTGGCTGTAGAGAGCCACCTGGCCCAAGGACTCGCCTTTCCCAGCGTGCCCATAGCCGGTGACTGCTGGGTGCCGGACCAACTTGGACCACTCTGAAGGGCCCTTCCAGCCCCGGCACTCCCTGTCACCGGCCCTACATCACAACTCTCTCTCTCCCTCTGCCTGTCCTGCCTCCCTCCTCCTTGCACAGTGTGCTTCCTGGGGAACCTGACTGTGGTAGCCACATAACATAAGGTAGACGCATGTGGCGCATACGTTGTGTGCTAGGATTGAGATAATTCGGTCCACACACGATTTGAGCGGCTTAGAGGAATCACGTGTGTTAAAAATAGAGCAACATAGCTAGGTTAGAATCAACCTCAGGAGGACAAGCAGAATAGAGCATGACCCTGATAAAGAGCTGCACCGGGGGGCCGGCTCCGTGGTCAAGTGGTTAAGTTCGCATGCTCCGCTGCAGCGGCCCAGGGTTCGGATCCTGGGCGCGGACATGGCACTGCTGGTCAGGCCACGTTGAGGCGGCGTCCCACATCCCACAACTAGAAGGACCTGCAACTAAGATACACAACTGTGTACAGGGAGGGTTTGGGGAGATAAAGCAGAGAAAAAAAAAAAAAAGAGCTGCCCCAGGACTGGAGAAGAAACAGAGTGAGCCACGTGAAGGAGGGCGTCCACTCAGGAGGCCACTGGCCACATGTGGCTCGTGAGCACGTGAAAAGTGGTGAGCATGATTTAGGAGCCTCAGAGGAACTGAGAGAAGCCTGCAGGGGCTGGAGCAGGTGAGGCCTGGTGGCCATGGTACGGATTTTGGACTTTGTCTTAAGAAAAACGGAAGCCACTGACGGTTGTAAGCCCGGGAGCCAGAAGGATGGTGGTGGGAACAGAATGCACGTAGAGAGATGAGTGAGGAGGCTCCTGCAGTGGGCCAGGTGAGAGAGAAGGAGGAAAGCCCAGTGGGGACGTGGCTGTGAAGATCGAGAGAAATCGATGGAGTCCGGAGGTAGCTGGGCGGTGAGGTCGACAGATTGGGTAAGAGAAGGAAGGTGGCGAAAGCATCTTGTAAACGGTGAAATTGAGCCAAGAAGATACTGGTCATTATGAGAGTTAAAGGAGTGTCTTTGGGCCGTGAATCTTGCAGGGGTGTGTGTGTTTTTCTACGACCTTGTGAGAAAGACAAGGCTAGTGTGGCTTTCGTTTTTAGATGGTTTTATTAACCAACGTGAGCCTCGCTGGCTGCTGCAGCAGATTCACCCCACCGTCTCCTGGCTGCCTCAGTCACGTTTATTTCTTCTTCATGCCACACACTGACGTACGCTGGGCAGAAGTGAGCTTTCTGGAGTCATGGCCAGGTTCCTGCTGGAGGGGACAAGGTGCCTGCCTTGGGGATGTTGGGGGGGGGGTTCAGTAGAAGCTGGTGTGGCAGCTTATGTTTTCCAAAGATGGCTGCAATGATACTCTAGTCACACGTGTCCTTCTAGAACCCTGCCTCCCTCCGTCAAGTCTCTCCCCAAACCTGGGCCAACCTTGGAGCCAGCCTCAACCACAGGGCACAGCAGAAGTGGTGCCGTGTGACTTCCGAACCCGGGTCATAAACATGTGGTGCCCTTCCGTCCTTCTCCTGATGGGGTTCGGGGCAGGCCGGCCCAAGATGTGCCACTGTGCTATGCGGATTATTTCACAGCGAAGACAGTAAAGGCTCAGAAGACTTAGGAAGCACATTTGACCTTCCTCCAAATTGCCTAAAAGAATTTAAGATAGCAGGCCTGTCCCAGGAGGGAGAAATCACCATGGATAATTCTAGGTATGCTGGACAGGAAGGCATCTAGCAAGGGCCACTTTATCAAAAGAGCTCTTTCGGGTCCCATCGTCTAAAGAGGGCCCAGCAAACATTTGTTTCCCAAATGTGAACTCTTTTCGTCTTCCTGTAAATTGCCTTCTCCTCCTTTGAGGTCTCAGACCGCCCTCTCTTTAGTCCAGAAAGACACATACACCTCATTTTGCCTGACTGTCTTTGGAATTCTTCCCGCTTTTGTCAATTCCCCATGTACAGGTATTAAACTGTGTTTGATTTTCTCCTGTTAACCTGCTTTATGGCATTTCAATGATTTCACCAGCTCTAGGAGCCAAAAGGGGAAAGGGGAGGGGGAATTCCCCCTGTTCCCCTACACGCTGGTGGGACCTGCGCTCTTGGAGGTAGCCACCATGCTGGGAGGAAGCCCAGGCAGCCACACAGAGACCACACGGCGATGCCACCTGTAGGCATTCCAGCTGACAGTCCAGTGAGGTCTGAGCCAACAGACCAACCGCCAGACACATGAGTGAAGACGTCTCTGGATGATTCTGGCTCCCGGCCTCCAGCTGAGGCCCCAGACATGATGGAGCATTGAGAAGCCATATTGGCTGTGCCCTGTCCACATTCCAGATGCACAGAATCCATGTGCAGAATGAAACAGTCTCTTAGCTCTCAGGTCTTGAGGGGATGGGCCCTTGTGAGGTGGCCCTGGTCCCTTGGCACCCGTTGCGAAGCCTCTTCTGCTCTGTTGCCGTCTTTGGGTGTGCAGACGGCTGCTATAAATGGCTTAATTTTATTAGGTTGAGCCTTCATATGTCTTTGTCCCAAGAGACTCTTCGGAATCATTGCACGCCCTTTAAAAATCAAACTAATTAAGCTCTAAATTAATTAGAAACATAAGGAAATTGATCTGAAAAGCAAAGTGAACGGAGAGCAGAAAGGAAACGAAAGTCGAGCCCTGCGCAGAGGGCCGGAGGCTGCTCTGTCAACGGAGCTGACGTTCCTGGGGAGGGTGGCTTTTTCTGGTTAGAACCCCACGTAGGATTTCATCCTGCTGCTTCCTCAAACGCCAAGGAAACCTCCGATTCTGGAATGTTCTGCCACAACCGCCACCTGCGTGAGATTCCCGCTCCGGCTTCTCTGCGCCCAACCACCCGCCCATCTGTTAGATGAAGGAGAGAAGCCGTCCCAGACGAGGCAGCGGAAGCTATCGTTCCCTGATGCAGTTAAAAAAAGTCCTGTAACGATCGTAGTTCGTATTTATTCAGCGCCCATGCGTTCCAGACACATCCCAAGTACCCACTCATCTCGTCTCAATACGTCTCCACGTTTTGGAACTAGACGGAGGTGTTGACGGCACAACATTGTGAAATGTGCTAAATGCCACTGAACTGTTCAATTACAAAATTTTAGGTCATGTGAATTTCACCTCAATAAATTATTAAAACGGCAACAAAAGCAAACGCACACAGACTCTGTTGAGTAGATGCTATTGTGGTGGACCTGAGGCCCCGAGAGGCAACTTGCCTTGGCTCCCGGGAAGCTCACGGGGAAGCCAGGATCCAAATCCGGTCTGTTTGGCTTCAGAGCACGAGCTTTTAACCACTGAGCAGTTTCGAAGGATGTTTTCCAGGAAAAGAACGGATCCTTCTGTACACGTACAGTGCCGCACCCACGGATTTTTGAAGTGGTTTTCTAGAAAGTACTTTTCTTCTATGAAATGTGGGGCCCACGCTCACTTTATTTTCCTTTGCCATTATCTCCTCTGCTTATGGGTTTGTATTCTCGAGTCTGATATTCACTGGACGTTGGGCAGGATCCACAAAGTCGGTCCTGTGTGAAACCCAGGAATACACTTGGTCTCTGCTCAGCAAATTAAGATTTAAGTCAAATTATATTCCAAACGTAATAATTATTTTTGGGGTCATGGCTTCCCCACTTACGGGCTCCTGGCGGCTCAAGGTTTTAGAATCTTCTATCCAGAACCACGGGTAAGCTTTGTGTGAATTAAAAAAGGCATCCCTCCGCCCCGATGAGGATGTTCTATGTATTAATGGGAATTGGGTTACACAGGAAAGTATGCCTTTGTCCAAACTCAGTGAATATGCACTTAAAATCTGGGCATTTTGTTGTATGCAAATCTTACATAAACAACAGTAAACAAATGCTTGACTGTAGCTAATGATATGCCTACTGATGTACCCAGGAAGAAGTGAATTCATGTTTGCAATGCATCAAAAAGTAAGGGAGGAGGGGCTGGCCCGGTGGCGCAGCAGTTAATTTCCACTTGTCAGTGGCCCGGGGTTCACCGGTTTGGATCCCGGATGTGGACATGGCACCACTTGGCAAAAGCCATGCTGTGGTAGGTGTCTCATGTAGAAAGATGGGCATGGATGTGAGCTCAGGGCCAGTTTTCCTCAGCAAAAAGAGGAGGATTGGCAGTAGTTAGCTCCGGGCTAATCTTCCTCAGCAAAAAAAAAAAAAAAAAAAAAAAAAAGTAAGGGAGATTGGGTGAAGACATGGATCCACATGTGATAGAGCAAGGACAGCCAAATATTCATGGTAGAATCCCTGTGTTGGGTGGATGGGTGTTCACTGTAAAATTCCTTTAACTTTGCTACTTGTTTGAGAAATGTTGTAACACAATGTCGGGGAAAAAGGGACCTCTGGGCAGACCCGGTCCTATAGGGCCCAGCTTAGCAAGCCGAGCGCTGGTAGGATATAAGCTACATTCTTCTCCAGCTCCGTGTGCAGCAAACCCTGGTCACACCACTCTGGGTGCCCCCACCTCCCATCTCAGCACCTTACGAGAGCCGTTGGAGTCTCTCCCACGGTTTCCTTAACATTGCAGACAATTTCATCCCCTCGTGAGATGAAAATTCTTAGCTTCAGGCTTTTACTTTTCTTCTAAAATCTTCCCAACCTTTGCTTGTCATCTCTGAGCCCTCTCCACTGTCTCATTTCCTCTCGCTGTATCATCATGCAGACAGCAGCTCTTCTTTGCTGGGGTAAGCCCTCCAATTTTCTTCTCCTCCTCCTCTCTTTTCCTTCTCCAGCATCGCCTTGGATCGCTTTAGAAAACTGTTTGGCAGCATCTACTAAAGCTGGACCTGTTAATGCCCCAGAGCCCAGATCTCTTGTGCCAAGGCATTCACTCAAGTGAAATGCAGCCACATGTCCACCAAAAGACACTACTAGAAGGTTCAGCACAGCACCATTCGTAATAACCCCAAGCTGGAAACTACGCAATGCCCACCAGTAGTGGAATAGTTGACTGCATTGTGCATGTTCACACTGCGGAGTACTATACAGCAGTGAAAAGGAAGAATCTATTGCTACACACGGACGAATCTCACTAACGTAATACTGAGCGAATGAGGGCAGACGTGGCAGAATTCAACCTGTCTGATGCCATTTATACAAAAGACAAAATCAGTCCCAATTCATCTAGGCTGTGAGCAATCAAGATAGAGGTACTGTTTGGTGGGGGGATTGACTGGAAGGGGGTCCGGGGGGCTCTGGTCACGTGCTCCTCCTCCATCTGCGTACGTGGGTGTGTTCCGTTTGTGAAAATTCATTGAGCCCTATGCTTATGATCTGCGTGCCTCTGCCCATTGGTGACACCTCGACAAAGAATTTTTAAAAATGGAGATGGGGGGAGGGGGTCACTGCTTTCCCGAAGGAAGGACAACTCATAAGTTGCCCCTCAGAAGCTTTCTGTACAATATAATCTGGCAGCCTTTGGGCATCGCTCAGCCTCCATGCGGCTCCCAGAAGCTGGCCATGTTGAACAGTTTCCAGTCTGTATGGTTTTTGAGATTCAAAAGCCCAGAAAAGACTGTCTTAGTCCGTTCGAGCTGCTATAACAAGATATCACACACTGGGTACCACACACCATCATCTTTGGGGGTTCGGATTTCAACGTATGAATTTTGGGGGCCACATTCCAACCGTAGCTATGGCTCATTTTTTTCTGTGTTTCTGCTTTGCCATTCTCTCACTGAGGCGCTACGAGCAAGTCAAAGGCAATACCAGGCGTGGGAAAAGCACCGTTACGTTTCAAAATTAGATAGAAGTGATGGTTTTGCAATACTGTGAATGCCCCAAATGCCCCTGAAATGTACACTATAAAGAAGTTTATTTCATGTTATGCGGGTTTCACACCAATAAGAAAAAAGAAAAGGGGCGGGCCTGGTGGCACAGTGGTTAAGTGCACACGTTCCACTTTGGCGGCCCGGGGTTCGCCGGTTCGGATCCCGGGTGTGGACATGGCAACGTTTGGCAAGCCATGCTGTGGTAGGCGTCCCACATATAAAGTAGAGGAAGATGGGCACGGATATCAGCTCAGGGCCAGTCTTCCTCAGCAAAAAAAAAAGAGGAGGATTGGCAGCATATGTTAGCTCAGGGCTGATCTTCCTCAAAACAAAACAAAAAAAAAGAAAAAAAAGAAAAAAAAGAGGTGTTCATTAATAATTCAGAAACATTATCACACTGCCTTACAGCATAACCGCCGAGCCAGGTGGAGCGAATGAACTCGGCACCTTTAATTCCATCCTCGCTAATTGGAGCGGGCGCAGGTTTCTCGCTGCGGCACACTGACTTTAAGTAATTAATTTAGCAAATGTCACGGTCAGGAGGACGAGCTGTGGAGCGGACCCACCGGGGTCTGGGGCCTGGCTCTGCCACTTAGGAGCTGTGTGACCTTGGCAAGATTTTTAATTTAAAGAAATTGTTCGTTTATTAGCAGCAGCAGCCCAAGAGGAAATGTGTCACTATTATCCAATATTCTATGTTTGACTTTTAATTTCTCATCAACTTTCACCCGAGGAAATGTCGAAGCCAGCTGAGAAACACCCAAGAAGAAAGAGGGTCATCAGAAGTCACAATGTCCCAAAATGTTTCCAAATTAAAAAAAAAAATGTATCACCAAGGGCTGGCCCTATGGCCTAGTGGTTAAGTTCAGTGCACTCCACTTCGGTGGCCCTGATTCACTTCCTGGGTGGGGACCTACACCACTCGTTGGTGGCCATGCTGTGGCAGCAGCTCACATACAAACGAAATAGAGGAAGATTGGCACAGATGTTAGCTCAGGGCAAATCTTCCTCAGCAAAAAAAAAAAAAAAAAATCACCAACTAAAAACACTTCTGGGAGTCACAGATACTTAAATTGTTTGTGCTTGTGTTCCTTTCTCAGTAAATCAGGAATAATAATATGACCTGTCTGGGTGAGGGTGTGATGAGATAAAGGTGGTTTAACACCCTACTCGGCAGATATAAGCTTTGCTGCTGTTGTAATGATTAATATTGCTATTAATTCCCCTATGAGTTCTGTGCTGCCAGAACTCAAGGGGTTGGCCCAGAGGGCCAGCCTGGGTGGGGCGAGTGCTGACTACTGACTGTGGCCCATGGAGCAGCAGAGCCCCGAGGGGCTGGCGTGGACCAGTGTGTGTGCGGCTGGAGGTTGCAGCAAATCCATGGCCATGAGCATCTGTGGCCGGAGATCCTCCCAGGAAGATAAAGCTGGTGAGCTGGCAGGACGACAGTGGAAGCAGCCGGGTGGCTGACGCACGTTGTCATCCCTGCTCGTTAGCAAACCTCGACCTCCCTCCCACTCTTCCTGCTATTTCCATATGACGGTTGTCACATCCCCTCTTTTGTACGTGACGTGTGGCAGCCCTCATCGACTTCCTTCTCTTACAGGGAACCCAGACGTCCACCTGTCACCTGATAAAAGGGCATTTTGACCTCCCGCATGGTAGTGGCCCTTGTGGGGCAGCGCCGAGCTCGTGTTCTGAACAGCGGGGCCGGTTTGTCTGGCTCTTCGGACATTTTATTGCGTTTTGCCTTAGGGTTTCACAATTATACTCTTACAAATTATCCAGAGCTAAAACCAGAAGCTGGCTGGCTTAAAACATCGAAAATTTATTCTCTCGCAGTCCTGGAGGCGGCAAGTTTGAAATCAAGGTGTGGGCAGGGCCACGCTCCCTTTGAAGGCCCAGTGGGGGATCCTTTCTTGCCTCTTCCAGCTTCTGGAGGCTCCTGGAGCTCCTTGGTTTGTGGCCGCATCACTTCCATCTCTGCCTCTGTCGTCACGTGACCCTCTTCCGTCCATCTCTCTGCGTCTCGAAGCTCTGCCTCCTTTCTCTTAAAAGGACAGCCTCCATCGGATTTGGAGCCTGCCTACAATCCAGAATCATCTCACCCCAAGAGCCTTAACTTAATTACGTCTGCAAAGACGCTACTTCTAAATAAGGTCACATTCACGGGTACTTGGAGTTAGGACTTAGGTGCGTCTTTATGGGGATGCTATTCGACCCACTACAACTCTCGGGTTGCCCAGGACAAAAAAAAAACATTTGGACTGATTCCTCCCTCAGTGTCTGGCAGGCAGCTGGGTCACGTAGGCTGGAACAGCGGGGTTACATAGATTCCAGACTTCTGTTTAGGATTATGCCAATGACTTGTGTTGGCTTACGTGGTCTTCTTCTCAACCTTGACTTCCTTATTTATAAACGTACATTCGCCTCTTCAGAGAAACTCCTAACGTTTTAGCGCTAGGCTCCAAGCTGGAAATTGGGTGGTTGGAGATCCCGTGAATTAGTGGATGATGTTGGATTGGGGGGGGGTGTTGGGGGTGTGTCCAGTGCCTGGAAGTGTGCATTGGGGCCCTGTATGCAGTAGGCATGCACTAAATTCTTAGAGATGTCTATGAGAACGATATTAGAAACACAGCCTTACCAGGAGATCCAGGGGTTCCGTCATCCATACATGGAAAATAAAAAAATGGCAGATGGTGTGTATCCAGGAATGAGAGAGAGCCTGGGGGACAGACGGTTGGGAGAAAAGCTGTTTGTCAATTCCTTCCCTTTAGCGAAAGCTAAAATTGTTAGAGAGCAAGAGGTTGCTTGCTCCCCTCGCCTCCTCCCAAGTCCTGGTGATTTTCATGCTTATATCTCAGCGAAAGGTTAGGTTCTTGATCACGCATCCTTCACCACGGAAGGCCTAATTTGGTTATCCAAGGATGGCCTCTATCTGTTATCGAAACTGATGCCCCCTTCGCATTTCACTTGGAATTTGGAAGACTGGATTGGTCATATGCTACCTGTTCTGCTTTTTTTGGCTTGAATTTACCGTCCGATGCAGCCCCAGAGAATGTGGACTGCCAGACCCCGTGCTTAGCCCCAAGGCTTAGCATAAAAGTCCTCAGAGTTCTTTATCAAAAATCAAATTCAAACGTCACTTCAGCATACTCAGGAACAGAAACCTTGAGCAGGCCTGCCATCTGTTTTTCCAAGACTTTATCTAAACCTCAGACTCGGTGGGATATTTTTTGATCGTAAATCTAAAAATACGCTTAAGATGAAAATACTGCATTCTGTACATCAAAACATTAAACACACTTATAATTATTTTCCTATCTCCAGGCAATTGCTCCCGTTTCCTCAGAGCCCACGAATGTTCCATTACATTCTTCTCATCACACGGAGGCCTTTCGCATTTGGTTTCCACTCTTCCTTTCCTTTTCTCGTGTTACGGCCTCGTGTTCATGACAGTTCTGTTCTTGAATTCTTCATGCCCACTTGGGCTTCCTCTCTGCTTCTAGCCATGATGCTCTGAGCATCCTTCTCTTTCTTTCTTTCTTTCCCTGTTTCCCTTTGGGTAAGACTCCTACCAACTGATTTTCTAGATATGACTGGACGACTCTCTCTTTCTTATAATTTTCACTAACTGGCTCCCCAAACCCTTCCTTGGGAGGCATTCACTCCCAAAGAGATATTAAGGCCACTTAGAATAAAAGATGCACCCAACTGGATTATGGGAAAAGAAAAATAAGTCAAAGCCATAAGGAGGAACAAATACGCTCCCTTAAGGACTAAGTTACTGTGATTAAATTTGGATTTGGCTCTGGGATTCCTCTTGGTCTGGGCATTAAGGGGAACAGCGTTGCCTGAGTCACATTATTCAATAGAGAATAAAGCTGGTCCACTTGTCATTAAACGCCTTTTCTGGTTTTAAACGATAAAAGGATTTTTTTCAGGTGGATGTCACACAAGGAGTGACAGAACGGCAAGGCAGAGATTATCTTGACTTAAAAAATTTTTGTCCCTCTGCAGGGCGGAACCAGCTGACCAGCTGAGCGGAGGGCACAGAACCTGACCATACACATTATCCTGCTCGTGTCCCAGGACCTGGCGACTCCGGCTTCCACTGCTGGGACCCCAAACCGCTACTTGGCCCAAAGGACGTCATCGAAACGATGATGATGATCCTATCAGCTAATCTCAGCACTCACCTTTGTCGGAGCTGAATTTGTGGGTCCCTGGGCTAAGCACTGGTCATGGTTTTCCTATTTTATCTCGACAATCGCCTTATGAAGCGTGGGTTACTATTATTTTGATCTTCATGACATAAGAGATCAGAGGCCTGAGATACGGCTGAGTGGGACGGTGACTGTCGCACGGCTGCTGTAACAAAGTCCCACACTGAGTGGCTTAAGACAACAATTTCTTCTCTCCTAGTTCTGAAGGCCGGAATCAAGAATTGTGATTTATTCAAGCAATGTTTGTTGAACTCCTGCTGTATACCAGGCACTATTTCAGTGTTGAGGATACAAAGGCAAACTAGTCAGACGGGGTTCCTGCCCCGGGGACAGGGACAGCCAAAAAGAAGGCAAGCACAGTAGTTAGACATCTCTTAAGAGCCACAAAGGAAATTGAGGAGGAGCTGAGATCACAAGTGACGGGGGATCCAATTAGCCCAGAGGGTCAGAGAAGGCATCTTTGAGGAGGGGGTATTTTAAGCTGAGACATGAAGAATTAGGTGCCTGTTCCGTGAACAGCCAGGGGAGGAGCATTCCAGGTGGCAGAAACAGCAAGTGCAAAGGCCCTGAGGCAGGGAAGGGCTTGGCTTTGTTCAACAAAGACAGAAGGCCCATGTGGCTGGAGGGCAGTGGGTGACGCAGGTGGTAAATGAGATGAGGCTGGAGCAGGGGGCAGGGACCTCGGGGCCAATGGCAGGAGTCTGACTTTTACTAAGGGCATCGGGAATCCACCGGAGGGTCTTTATTGATGTGCTTTCCCTGCAGTGGCAGCATGGCGACTGGCTGGCAGGGGGCGGAGTGGAAGTAGGGGGCTGGCTGGGAGCCACCCCAGACATTCCAGTGAAAGAGGACGGCAGCGTGGGCCCAGGGGATGGCCATGGAAGTGTTGGGGGCAGACGAACCATGGATGCATCCTGTGAGAGAAACAGACAGGCCTCGATGACAGGTTAAAGGTGGCAGTGGAAAAGGGGGAGCCCTCCAGGGCTGTGGTCTTAACCGTTATGCTGTGCCATTTCCAAACAGCCTCATCAGTCCCCCTGCTGGATGGACCCCACAGGCCCCCAAAGGGCAGAGGTGGCCTTGAGGCTATTGTTGGTCCCACCGGTGTCCTCTCAGGGCCTAGCATGCTGCTGAGCGCATAGTAGGCCTTTGGTGAAAACGTCTCTGGCTGTTAGTGTAACGCGTATTGGAAACAGCACGTGACTCCCACCGGCACCCCTCATCCTTCTGTCGTTTGGGGATTTCCCAACACCTGCCGTCAAGAGGGTCATCTGGACCTCAGACGTCCCTGGAGGCCCGCTGGAAGGCTTCCGTTTAGATGCACCGGCATTTCCCGAGCATCCCTCCGGGCCCGGCCCGAGACACACCCACGTTCAACCTGTTGCGTGGTTCGCGGTTGAGCCACCGCCCTTCTACCCTTCCGTTTCTGTTCTCGACAACTTTCCATTTTCCTTGGAATCAACTGTCCCTTTTGTAATTGGATGACTTTTCTCTGTCCCCATCAACCAGAAGCGTGAGTCCCCTCTCAGCACGTCAGTCCCTCCCAAGCCTGTCTCCGGGCCGCCGTCCAGGCTCCTTGCTCCTGGTGGCTTCTGCGGGGCCGTCGTCCCGGGCGTTCGCCTTGCCTCTCTGCTGCTCTGAATGACCTGCTCCCAGATCCCAGGACTGTCTCTTTCTTGAGTTTCTCCCTCGTTTTGCCAGAGGGCATCTTTTTTTTGTTGTTGTTCCCAGCTTTATGGAGATATAATTTACATGTAAAATCGTGTAAGTTTAAGGTGTACAATGTAATGATTTGATATGTGTACATATTATGAAATGTTCACCACCATTAGGTCAGTTAGCACGTCCTTCACCTCACGGCTTGTAGCTTTCTGAGGAAAGATGCATAGGAGTAAATTTGTTTTTTTGTTTTTTTATTGAGTTCAGAATAGTTTACATCAATGTGAGATTTCACTTGTACATTATTTCTTGTCTGTCACCACAGAGGTGCTCGCCTTCAATCCCTGTGCTCACCCCCCACCCCCCTTCCCCTGGCAAGCCCTGAACCACTTTCTTTGTCCATGTGTTTGTTCATATTCCACATATGAATGAAGTCATCTCGTGTTTGTCTTTCTCAGTCTGGCTTATTTCGCTTAGCATAATTCCCTCCAGCTCCATCTATGTTGTAGCAAGTGGGATGATTTTTGTCTTTTTCATGGCTGAGTAGTATTCCATTGTGCATATACACACCACATCTTCTTTATCCAATCATCAGTCCATGGGCACTTGAATTGTTTCCATGTCTTGGCTATTGTGAACAGTGCTGCAGTGAACATAGGGGTGCATATGTCACTTTGGATTGTTGACTTCAAGTTCTTGGGGTAGATACCCAGTAGTGGGATGGCTGGGTCATATGGTAGTTCTATTTTTAGTTTTTTGAGGAATCTCCGTACTGTTTTCCATAGTGGCTGCATCAATTTGCATTCCCACCAGCAGAATATGAGGGTTCCCTTCTCTCCACACCCTCTCCAACATTTGTTATTTTCAGTCTTAGTGATTATAGCCATTTTAACAGGCATAAGGTGGTATCTTAGTGTAGTTTTGAAACTTAGTGTAATTTCCCTGATGATTAGTGATGTTGAGCATCTTTTCATGTGTTTATTGGCCATCTGTATATCTTCTTTGGAAAAATGTCTGTTCATCTCCTCTGCCCATTTTCTGATCGTGTTGTTTGCTTTTTTATTGTTCATTTGTGTGAGTTCCTTATATATTATGGAGATTAAGCCCTTGTCAAATGTTTGATTTTCAAATATTTTCTCCCAATTGGTGGGTTGTCTCTTGGCTTTGATTCTGGTTTCTTTTGCCTTGCAGAAGCTCTTTAGTCTGATGAACTCCCACTTGTTTATTTTTTCTTTTGTTTCCCGTGTCTGAGAAGACGTGGTTGAATTTGGTTTTTTAAGAACTTGCCTGTCTGCATATATCTCTGTTCTGCCCTCAGGCTTGATTGATAGTTTGGGCACAGAATTCTAGGTGGGCTAGAATTTTCTCCCTGAATTTGAAGACATAGAGTCTTGCTTTTTGTGTAGTTGAGAATTTAATGCCCTTGTTGTTTCTGATCCTTTGTGTGTGATCTGTGTCTTGCTCCCCTCATGCTTTCTGGAAGCTTTGGGGATCTTTTTGTTGCTGTTCTGATATTCCATGACCACGTGCCTTGGTGGACCCGCTTTCATCCATTACTCTAGGCTGGAGCTGTCTGATCGACCTTCCCACGACGATGCAAATGGTCTGTGTCCATTTTGTCCAGTATGGTGGCCTCCACCGCATGAGGATGCTGAGCACTTAGTCATGACTTGATGATTCTTTAGTTTTCTTATCTTGTCTCTCCCATTTTTTCATCTCCTCGCTTTTATTCTTCTTTTTGGAGGACTGAGTGCTGTGCGTGCTGCCTTTAGTGACATATGCTGTGTTGCTGGTGGCTAAGGGGGTTGGCATTCTCCAGAGAGGCAAATCTGAAATTTGCAGGGCAGGCTGGAGACCGAGGGAAGAGTTGATGCTGCAGCCTCAAGTCTGAAGGCAGTCTGGAGGCAGAATTCCTTCTTCCTCAAGGGGTCTTAGATTTTTCTTTTAAGGCCTTCAACTGATTGGACGAGACCCACCCACACTATGGAGGGTAATGTGGTTTACTCAAAGTCTACTGATTTAAATGTTAATAACATCTAAAAAATACCTTCACTTGGAGCTGGCCTGGTGGCACAGCAGTTAAGTGTGCACATTCCGCTTCGGTGGCCTGGGGTTCGCCAGTTTGGATCCTGGGTGCGGACGTGGCAGCACTTGGCAAAAGCCATGCTGTGGTAGGCATCCCACATATAAAGTAGAGGAAGATGGGCACGGATGTGAGCTCAGGGCCAGTCCTTCTCAGCAAAAAGAGGAGGATTGGCAGCAGATGTTAGTTCAGGGCTAATCTTCCTCAAAAGAAAAAAAATAAAAAAACCTTCACAGCAACCTCTGGACTGATGTTTGACCAAAAACTGGGCATTATAGCCTAGCCAAATGGACACATAAAATTAACAATCACAGGAGGAAAAAGACATTTTTTCCCCCCTATTTCATTAGAATGACAATCCCCCAAGTCATGGAAGAGTCTGCTTACCAAACAGACGCAAGCGAATGGCCCAGAAGAGTTCCAGTCTGGACCTCTTGGGAGCATTCACGCTTGGAGACGTTGATCAAGCATTCGCTTGAGGGCTGGGGTCGTGAAGACCTCAGCTGCGTTTAGCTGCTCATCAGCACCTTTTGTGGGTCTCGGAGCGGAGGTGGGAAAGGAGAGGATGAATGAATGTAATTATTGCTGTTGGAGTTGTTGTTATTGTTTATCGCCTCCACGTTACCTCCCTCGCTTGGCTGTTCCAGTTCTGATGGGTGACAGGCCAGCCCCGCCATCTGTTCCACGGTCCCTGGGACCTGGTGTTCTCTTTCACTTTGTAGATGTGAGACCTACACTCACGGATTTTTTAAGAAGCCGGGGGTTCCTGGGTGACAGCTCTGCTTTTTTTGGGGGGAGCTATTCTGGTCTACCTTAACATGAGTGTTCTTTGAGCTCCCTCTTTTAATTCTTATGGCTGCAAATCTCAGCTGAGTTTCATAGTCACCACGCCCCTGCTCAGGAGGACGGTCTCAGGCTTCACACTTTCCAGAAACGGCATCATAGGCGCCACCCAGCACATGGCCAGGGTGACCCCAGGGCCCTGTGGTCAGGGGTTAGGAGCCTCCGTTGGCCAGCCCAGCTCTCTGGCCAATTCAGCACAGGATTTGATGTTCCAACTTGCAAGCGTTGTGAAGAGGATTATCTTTCTGCTGAGTGCAGGTTCCCAGGAAGGCACAGTCGTACTGAGAATTAGGAGCAAAGAAGGAAGGGGGTGCCTGGTAGCGGCTCATTAAAGTGTGTACACTAGAGTCAGACTTCCCCGTTCGTAGCAGAAGCTCTGGGGAGCCTTTATTTTCTGCCTCCTCTTGGGTAACTTTTAAACTTCAGTTTATTAGGCAGCCCCAGTATTCGCCATGGGGTAATTTACTCACACTTGAATTCCCTCAAGAGCCGCTAATCCCCCGCCGTTCTTCCCCTGGCTCTCTTCCAGCTCTTGCCACCCTTGACATCTCCGGATTTGAGAGACGGAACAAGGGCTTTCCGCTTCCCTCCTCTGCCTTCGGACGAGGCTCCCTCCGGGGCAGTCTGAGCAGGGGGCGGGTGTAACTGATGCTGTGGATTTCAGATATTTAACCGCTAAATGAGTTGAAAGAAAAAAGCATCATCACTTACAGAAAGTAATTAGAAAGGGGACGATTGGACAAAATCATTACAAATTTAACATGACTGAATGGAATGTACTGGGAGACACACGAAATTTTTTTTTTTTTAAAGATTTTATTTTTTTCCTTTTTCTCCCCAAAGCCCCCCGGTACATAGTTGTACATTCTTCATTGTGGGTCCTTCTAGTTGTGGCATGTGGGACGCCGCCCCAGCGTGGCTTGATGAGCAGTGCCATGTCCGCACCCAGGATTCGAACCAACGAAACACTGGACCGCCCGCAGCGGAGGGCGTGAACTTAACCACTTGGCCACGGGGCCAGCCCCGACACATGAATTTTTGGTGGAGCCTTTGTGGTTAATCCGCTTCCAATGCCTCCCCCAGGGTCCGGCTGCTGGGTGGAAGGCCACGCGTTCATATCCAGACAGAAGCAGGGAGAGCCTGGCGTGCAGGCTGCTCTCTGGGTCAGATTCCCTTTCCCGCAGACCCGAGGCTTGTTCCTCAGGTCCCATCCTCCGTCTGAGGCCTTCGGTGCCTTATTACCACCTAAGAACTTCCCACTCTCTTTTCCCTCTGAAAAAGCAATAATTTCCTCTGCACCTTTCCCAGATCAGCTCCTTGGTGATGCAGCCCAAGATCCACATTTCTGGGACTTCCTTTGGCATAATTGAAACATCACCGTTAAAACCGAGTGACGAGAAGATATATTTTTTTTAAGTTATAGAAGGGAAAACTCAGCAAATATTTTAAACTGTTCTGTCTTTTGTGGAGTGGTGGCATCTCCCGTCTTTTCTGCGTTGGGCTGGAAAACTGGAAGGTGGGCTCACTTTGTCATTCATTCATTCACTCACTCACTTTTTCAGTCAACAAACTTGACTTAGACTTATTTAAATCTGCTCAACTAAAAGAGGTCCCTGGTGTCTTGGACTTCCTCATTCCACTGGGATTTCAGAGAGGGCTCGTGAGATAAATGAAAAGGATGCTTAACCAGGAGATCAAAGAGTGTGCAGGCCACTCTCACTTTTCCTCACCTTCAGTTTTCTCAGGGTCCACGGAGGTGATAATTGAGAGGATTCTGAGATTTTAGAGACAACACACGTACAAGCGAAAATGGTTCAGAAAGACAAGGAGTTGCTTACTATTCATAAACATGGCTAAGTCATTTAGTATCTATGATCCTTGGAGAAAATTCCAGAGTGACTTTAAATTCCCCATTTCAAATAGCTCCTATATTTTCCTTCCTCTCCCCTAAGACTTTTCTGAGTAAGAGCTTCCCTCTCACGGCCGGTGAAAGACAGTCAGCTGGATTTCACAGGATTCGAGTCATTTTTGTTCCAATTAGAGGTAGGGCTCCGTACATTTAGATCAATAATCTGATTTTGTTTCTCCTTGCAGAGTTTTTGGGATTTTGACAAGACATGTTTTAAAAAATATGGAAAAACGTGGGGGTGAGTCTTCTGGAAACTTCCATCGGATAGTCCTGTTATGACGGGGCCCCCGTGGCGTAGAGGGTAATCTCAGTCCAGAGCCTCTTGGGGTGAAGCCATCATTGTCAAGCTTTTGGAGGCTGGTTTTCCCAGGAATCCCATATGTCCCCAGGGGTCAAGGTCTGCATTCTGAATCAGGCTGGAGAGTTGCAGGTTATTGCTTTTCTCCAGACTTCGATGGCCCAGGGACTCTGAACACCGCTCTCTGTCCGGGGTCTCGCTATTCCCCTTGTCTCCAGTTTTCCTTCCTTGGGTCGCCTTTAATTGCATTATTTCAGGCCCTTCTGACATGTGCTCACAAATGCGCATTTCCCACACGATTCTCTTTTAATTAAAAGCCCAAGTCCTTTATTTAAATGTTGGATCTAATGTGTACCTTTGAAAGAAGGGCTGGGGGTAAAGATAAACAGAATGGGAAACAACGTCTGCTCGACTTTTTCTACTTTCTCTGCAAGCGTGGAGTTTTGTTTGTTTTTAAGCAATGTTAAGCCAGGACTTTTCAATAGAAATGTATACAAGTATTTCAATATCAACTTCATTCTTCCGACTTTGAAGAAGAGCTGTAGGAGATTTCTAAACCACAGTGTTTCCTTGTGGGCTGATGGACGTGATGACCGTGCAGGGCGGCCTCGCCCAGTTGCAGCTCTTCCCTTTCAGAGATGCTGGAGGTTTGTGAGAGCGGTGAGCAGAGCAGCGGGAGAGCTGGAATGTCGCACCTGTGCGCTAAAAGCAAGTGCGAGGGGCTTTCCCTCTCCGCACCTCCTCATCTTCCCTCAGTGGACAAGGCTGGAAAATTGAATTATTTGCACGGAGCTGAAAATATAAATATCTCTATATCTATCCATGTGCAGTGATGAAAACAAGCTCTTTCTCTCAAAAAAAGAAAAGAAAAGACCTGATTTATAGCTTATTTCTGTGACATAAATACTCCCATCATGGTCAGTTTCAAACTACCAATGTTTTGGCAACCAGCTCACAAAATTCTCGAATATTTGACAACTGCTTCAAGAGAGCAGAGATGATATTTTTACAACACACCACTATCTGTCTCTCTCTCTAGCTCTACATCTATCTTCTGTCTATATCTATCCATCCATCCATCCATCCATCCATCCATCCATCTATCCATCCATCCATCCATCCATCCATCTATCCATCCATCCATCTATCCATCCATCCATCCATCCATCCATCCATCCATCCACCCATCCATCCATCCACCCATCCATCCATCCATCCATCCATCCATCCATCCATCCATCCATCTATCCATTCATCCATCTATCTATCTATCTATCCATCCATCTATCTGTCTGTCTATCAATCATCTGTGTATCTATGTAGAAAGACAGAAATGTCTAGAGACCCCGGCATTCCAGCCCCCAGCTGTTTGAGTCTTTCCAACCCGGACATGTGAGGAGAGCCTTCAGGATGACCCCAGCTCCAGCCTGTCTGCAACCACATGAGGGACCCCAAGCAAGAGCTGCCAGGCAACCCCAGATTCATGAGCAAAATAAAGCATCACTATGGTCCACTCTTTTGGGTGGTCTGTTATGCCACAATGGATAACTGGGAACTTCCTAGTTCCCTCCAGGTACAGTAAGATGTATAGGACCCAGAGGAGGGATGAGAAGTGAGGGAAATTGGGGGAAGCAATAAACCTTTAAGTTACTGTGCATCACAGCAGTGGGTAGTGGGTCAGCTCAGAGGAAGGAGTGCCGAGGTCTAAGCAGGGTGGCAGTAGGAGTCACACGGACCAAAGGAAGAGGAGGGTACTGACTTTATGGAGTATCACATGCTGGGTCCCCTGACACCAAGGCTTTGTGTTCCCACAACACCTTTCAGTGGGGCAACACTGCGGCCGTAGGCTGTGGTAGCCAGTTGTCAAATGCACCTGCCATGGTTCTCTCCCCTGGCTGTCACACCCTGTGTGCTCTCCTCCCACGTGAAGAGAGTTGATCTGTGCTCCACGAGGATATCGTGGATGTGATGGTTTGCGTCTTCTGTGGCTGAGTCCTAAGAGACGTGGAGGCTTCCACTTCGCTCCCTCTTGGACCACTCGCTCTGGGGAAAGCCAGCCGCCATGTTGTGAAGATGCTCAAGTAGCCACATGGCAAGGAACTGAGACCTTCCGCCACACGTTGTCCTGGCTTTCCAGGCCCAAGAGGGAGCCACCTTTGAAATAGATCGTCCAGCCCAGTCCAGCCTGCAGGTGACAGCAGCCCCAGCCAACAGCTTGGCTGCAACCCATGAGAGTCTCTGAGCTGGAACCCCTCAGCTAAGCCCCTTCTGAATTCCCACCCACCGAAGCTGAGACAATAAAATTGTTGTTTAAGTCACTAAGTTTTAGGGTAATTTGTTATAGAGCAAATAATAGCTGACACAGAGACAGAGGAGATGGGCTGTGATCTTGGGTGGCTGCTGCAGCTCTTTCCCCAGCCCTTGACCTCTGGGATGCTGCACTGTGAGGGGAAGAAGTGGGTTTTCCTGTAAACACTCTGTCCTATTTCACTCTGGACTTATGTCCTGCCCTGACCCTGGCGCCACCCCCTGCATCGTCCCTTTCTTGGGCCCGCCATGCTGCCCCCATTCTTTGGGCACGTTGCTGCACTGGGAGCTTTCCCTTAAATCCACCTTACTATGTGCTCTATTTTTGTGGGCTTCCGTCTCCGTCTCTGGCAGAGAAATGGCAGAGATGAATATCCTAGGTCTTAAAATCTTACGGTTTTGGTGAATTGACTTCAGGGGAAGTGCCAGAAGCAAGCACTGGGCTTAAAGCCAGCTGCTGCAGGTGTCTCCTGGCCCTAGTCACATTTGCCCAAAGCTCCACCCTCCCTAGACCAGCGACTAGCAAGTGGCTTATGTCATTGCATCCACGGCCCTTGTGTGATGCCTTGAGAACTGGTACTAATGATTAATTACTTGGTCTGTTTACAGAGCGATGTGACCTTTGAAAACCGCATCTCTCTTAGTCTGCTCAGGCTGCTGTGACAAAATCCCAGAGACTGGCTTTTAAAGGACAGAAATTTACTTCCTGTGGTTCTGGAGACTAGAAGTCCAAGATCCCGGCATCAGTAGATTAGGGAGAACCCTCTTCCTGGTTCATGGAGGGCCGCCTTCTCACTGTAACCTCACAGGGCAGAAGGGGTGGCTAGCTCTTGGGGGTCTCTTTATAAGGGCACTGATCCCAACCAACTCCTGAAGGCCCCACCTCCTAACACCATCGTGTCAGGGATCAGGGTTTCAGCATCAGATTTTTGGAGGAGCACAAACATTCAGACCACAGAACCAGCTAAATTTAGAAAGTGTAAGATGGCATCTTTGAAGTCATGCAAAATCACATGCCTGTCACCATAGGACCGTTCATGAGATGCCACCGGGAGCTCGGAGGAAGTTATGAGAGGCTTCCCAGAGAAGGGGACAAGCAACTGTCCCCCTTGGGTCCCATGCCACTTCAGTGGAAGCTGGCCGCGTGATCACGTTAAAGGCGCTCCTCTCCCTGAATGTTTGGCTGGTGGGATTTGCCAGTGAGCAGTGACAGAATCAACAACTTCTTGTCATTAAAGATTGTGCCTCAGTGTTTCGAAGGAGCTGTTGAAATATTGAAAAAGATAAGTAGGTAACCAGTACCATGCCCTATTCCTTAGAATCCAGAATTTAAACCATCAATATGCTGTCATTTTTGTTTCAGATCAATATTTTTTAATATTTAAAGGAGCTAGAATAATGTAACAAAGATGAAATACCCTTTGTACCCTCTCTAGTTTCAATCTCCTCTTTCTCTCCCCAGAGGTGACATTATCATAAATTTGGTATGCATTTGTCTACTCCATTTAAGATGATTTCATCATGTTTCCATGAATATATATCTCTATACCATATTGCAGAGTCTCATTTTATGCATTTTCAACTTTTACAGAAGTTCTATGTTATGCGTAACATAACATCCTAAAGCTTGGTTTTTTTATTCAACATTATATTTTCCAAGATACAGCCATCTCGATGCATATATTAGCTTATTAATTTTGAACGCTGTGTAGCTTTCTTCTACTTAATGACTGTTCATGATCTATGTATAAATTCTCCTCCTGAGGACATTTAGATCATTTTTACTTTTTTGCTCTTACCAACAATGCTGCAAAAAGCACTGTTTACACATCTTCTGGTGGAAAAGTGCAAATATTTTTGGATTGTAGAGTATGTGCATTACCAGATAATGTCGCATTGCTCCCCAGAGCGGTTGCACGAATTTACACGCCCACCACCTTTTAATGCATCTTTATATTAAACTCTTGGTATTGTCAGTCTTTTTGATCTGCTAATTGGATGTGTGAAATGGTGTCTTGTTGCCAGTCACATGCTGGAACTGGTTTGGACTGTCTCTTCCCAATGCTGGGTTCAGTGACGTCACGAGGTTAGTTTGAAATTGACCATGATGGAGGTATTTACATCATGGAAACTGGCAAACACCACAAATCAGGATTTGCCCCGGGAGAGCCAGGTGTTAAGCATTTTCCAGCACCCCACTGCGTACAGCACTCCTGAGGTCCATTTTCCTCCCCTGGACTCCTCTCACGGGACTCCCAGCTGACCAGATCGATGAGGATCCTTCTGTTTGTGGCTGTAAGTTGCTGTCATAGAATTTAACGTGGTCTTTGCCACACTACATTTCCAGACTGAAGGGGCACCAGGCAAGAGGCTCCACTGTAAGCAAAATTTAAAATATATATAAACTTTAATGGTTTCTTTATTGAAAGGATATGCAAACATATTTAAATACATTAATACCCCCTGTTCCTAACTCTCTTCACTAAACAAACTCTTCTGCAGCTTTAATTTTCTCCTTTAACAATATTTTTTGGAATCTCTTGTACAGGGCATGACAGGCCTGTTCACAGCTGCAGAGTACTCCACTTTATGGACATACCACAGGTAATCAGGACCCTGCTGACGGACATTTGGGTTCTTTCCAGGCTTTTGCTTATGCAAAAATGCTTCAATAGATAGACTAATGCATACGTCCATTTGAATTTTTGCTAAAGTATATTTCGGACAGATTCTTGTGGGTAGAGGTTCTGGGTTACCTATAGAAGAATTTAAAAAAAATTGAAGTGTAATTTACAGACCACAAGATTCAACCATTGTAAGTGCAAGTTCAGTGTTTTCAGTAAATTTATACAATTCTGCAACCACCACCATTATCCAGTTTTGGAACACTTCCCTCCCCACCAAATCCCCTTGCGCCTCTTCCTAGCCTCAAAGTCAGACAATTATTCATCTGCCCCCTATCTCTGAAGTTCTAGCCTTTCTAGAAATTTTTTATAAATGAAATTATACAATATTAGACTTTTGGTTTGAGCTGCTTTCAGTTAGCGCAATGCTTTTGAGTTTCATCCACGCTGTTTAACGTATCAGTGGCTTATTCCTTTTCGTTATTCGTAATAAGCCACTGGACGGACAGATCACACTTTGCGTATCCATTCATCGGTCCATGGACATTTGGGTTGTCTCCTGCTTGGGGCCGTTATGAATCATGCTGCTGTGAACATGCGTGTACAAGTTGTCATCTGCACACATGCTTTCATTTCTCTGGGGTAAACACCTGGGAATGGAATTGCTGGCTCCTAGGAGGAGTGTGTGCTTAACATTTAAGGAAACTGTTAACATGCTCTCCACGGTTGCATTCCCACTAACGATGTCTGAGAGCTCCAGTTCCTCCATATACTTGCTGATTGACAGTCCTTTTGAGTAGAACCCTTCTACAGGCACCTAATGGGATGTCGTGGTTTTAATTTGCATCCCCCTGTCACTAACAATACTAAGCATCTTTTCTGATCAACCATTGGTATAACTTTTTGGTGGAACACCTATTCAGATCTTGTACTCATTTTTAATTGGGTTGTTTGCATTCTTCTTAGTGAGTTACAGAAGTTCCTTAGGTTTTCTGGATACAAGAGCTTTACCAGACGTATGATTTGCCAATATATTCAATTAGCCTGTGGTTTGTTTAAAACTAACCAGGTCTTTCTGTCCCCTCCTTAGTACGTGAGTGAGCTGTCTTTCCCAGGAAGGTGGGGGCCAGACATCAAGATCCAGCCTCACAAGGCCAACTGCAGGCTGAAGATGAAAACTAACCAGAGAAGTCCAGACAGTTGGGGAAAAGAAATTCAGTCTTCAAGGCCAAATGCAGGCCGGTGGGAAGGCACCAACCGGCACGGCCACATGCTGCCCTCCACACCTACAACCCCAGCACCTGCTCCCCTCCCCCCTTACAACCCCAGATAGAAACCCCTACCTTTCTCCCTTCTAGGCGGTGGATCTGAGTTCCAACTCCCATCTCCGTGTCTGGCTGCCTTCCATAATAGTACCTCTCTTTCCTTCCACAAGCCTGGTGTTTCAGTTTTTTTCTTTATTGACCCTACTATGTGGCACGTAAACGAACTTGTGTTTGGGTTCGGTTACACACCCTCCCTATAAGAGCCCCCTTGGTCTACAGAGGAGAGACACGTAAACGACCAAACAAGCAGCCACATAGCCTGTGAAAGGACAACGAGAAGAAGAGACAAGGCAAAGCCTTGGCTGGAAGTGACCAAGAAATGCTCAGGGCAGGTCATGGGTGGTCAGGGCAGGAAAGGCCTCAGAAAGCTGACATTTCAGCTGGGCTTGATCAAAAAATAGGATAAAGAAGGAGATAGAATTCCAAGGAGAGGAAGCACAATTGGGAAACCTACCCAGGTGTCGACCAGCAGAGTGTCGCTGGGGATTCAGGAAGCAGGGTGGAATCATTGAGATCCAAAGTGGGAGCAGAGGGAAGCCGAGGCCAAAGGCACTGCATGAGTTCTGTGACCTCACCTCACCTAATGTTTCTTTAAAAATTGTGGTAAAATGCACATCGCATAAAATCGACCATCTTCACCATTTTTAAGCATACAGCTCAGTAGGGTTCAGCACATTCACGTTTTTGTGCAACCATCACCGCCATTTTTCTCTAGAACTCTTTTCATCTTGCAAGGCTGAAACTCTGAACCCATTAAACACTGACTCCCGTCCCCCTCCCCCAGGCCCTGCCCATCACCCTTCTCCTCTCTGTCTCTGCGATTTGACGCCTCTGAATCGTGAGGTACTCTCGAAGCAGAATCATAAGCATTTGTCTTTCCATGACTGACATTTCACCTAGCATCATGTCGTCAAGGTTCATCCATGCTGGAGTATGTGTCAGAATTTCCTTTTCTTTTAAGGCTGAATAACATTTCAAGGCATGGCTAGACCACACTTTGCTCATCCATTCATCCACCAATGGACACTAAGTTGCTTCCGCTTTTTGGCTATTGCAAGTAACGCTGCTATGAACACGGCCGTGCAAATATCTCTTTGAGACCTGTTTTTGATTCTTTTGGCTTATATACCCAGAAGTGAACTTGCTGGATCATATAGTAATGCTACTTTTAGTATTTTGAGGAGCCACCATACTGTTTTCCCTAGTGGCTGCACCATTTTACATTCTGACCTACAGCACACAATGCTTCCCATTTCTTCATATTCTGGCCAACATTTGTTATTTTCTGCTTCTTTTTGTTTCTGTTTTTTGATAGTAGTCATCCTAAAGGGTACTCTCACCCCACTTTTGATAAGGGAATATTTACCTGTGAGTCACCAGGTTATAAAGAGTGGCTCCAGCTGACGATTTCTTTTATGAGCTTGAACTCGACTGATGTCAGTCCAGACCATTCTTTGGATATCAACAAGTCAGTGAGGGTCATCTCTGGATCCTCAGCCACCAGGTGGTGCTTTTGTTACAAATCTTGCGGGATACATTCTATTTCAGTGGCCAGAGTCCTGACTCCTGCTGCCGCCGGGCCCCGTCCTATATGAACACTCTCCTCCTGCCTTCTGCAACCATGGAGCAGGAAAGCATGTCAGACAGAGGGAGGATAAGAGAGAGCAGATGAAAGAAGGAAAAACGAACTTTTTGCTGAGCTTTTCCACTGACACCTGGGTCCCCTCGTTACCTTTTTGTCTCTCCTCTCTCTTTCCATAAGTGAAATTGTATGGGTTTTTATCTCCCTTTAATTGGGGTAGAGAGTGTTGGATGTTCTCCACAAGCTCATGGGGCTGTTAGAAGAATCAAATGAGATTATAGATGAGCGAGCCCTCAAGTTTGAAGTGCTATGGCCGTGCGCAGGATTATTATTAATCTCCCGTTGATCTCCCCATGGGGTTTCCATGGCAAAGAGATGGCTATGACTCTCATCTCCCCAGCCCTGCCTCCCTTTCTCTCCCGGATCCAAAGTTCTGGCCCTGGAAATGTAATACTCTTGTGATTTATTTCCCATCAGCCCTTGCCGTATGTCAGAGGTCGCAAGTCTGTTCTGAGTCAGGTGCATATATTTGGTTTGCTTGGATCATAGAATGTTTAAAAATTATTTTTATTTTGTTGGAAACTTACAGAAATCAGGAAAGTTACCAACTAACCAAAAAGCAAAAAATCCAGGTTTCTGACTTTTTGGGAATTTGTGAGCAATACTGACTGGATTTGGGGGCTGTTTGATTTTGGTGTGTGTGTGCCCTTCCTGGGGCATGTAAACCTGTCACCCCATGGATGTGGTCATTGTCCCCACCTCCTGGTGAATTAAATCCCTCCAAAATGCTGGGGAGGAAAGTCCAGCGGTAGATGATGGTGTCAAGACTCAGATTTTGGAAAACTGCGATTCTATGCGTAAGCCCACATCACTGTTCTGTTTTAAGAGGAAAACTCCCAGGTAAACCTGAAATGTAATCAGAGAAGAGGATCCAAGACGATGAGGGCGCCCGGAAACCAGCATATGAAATAAAAAATCCTGGAGTGATATCAGCAAGATGGCCAAATAAGACATCCTTTGCATGTAGCTCTCCTCAATAACAACGACTGGGCTTCCATCCGTGGACCAAAATGGCTTTATGCAGCTGTGGCATCCAGGTGTGAGACTGTGAAACCTCAGTGCAGTCCCAGACCGAGGAGAGCATTTTGAGAAGGAAGCCTCACACCCAGGCAGCTGATTTGCCAACTGTGGTCCTGGCTACAGACTCAGAAACAGCTCTGTATGCCTGAGAACTTGGCTACAGGGTCCGCTCCGCAATTCCCTTGGCCCGGGGAGAAGCATGTCTCTTTTGGGTGGTTGTTCCTATCTGTTGCTACTTAACAAATTAACCCCAAATTTAGCAGCTAACAACAATCATTTCATTTTTCTGGTGATTCTGTGGGTCAAGAATTTGGAAAGGGTTTGGCTGGGTAGTTGGGGACTCTCATGGGGTTGCCAGAAGATGGTGCTGGGGCTGTGGCATTTCAAGGCTGGACTGGGCTGGACATCCAAGATGGCGCACTCACATGGCTGGTGTTCAACTGGGGCTGTGGACCAGAGCGCCCCCAGGTGGCCCCTCCAGGTGGCTGCACCTGGCTGGACACCAAGAAGGGTGTCCAAGGAACCAGCGCCCAAGACCAGATCCAGATGACCTTGTTCTCCAGATTCTCCAGGCACATAAACTAACCAACTGGGGAGTTCGGACACATGACGAGTCATGAGAATTGCTGGGTCCCCTTCTTTTAGGGGTTTGCCCTTATTTTTTTTTAAAAGAATGTGTTGGCTAATATTGGCCCTTTGTGTTTTCACGTGAATTTAAAAGTAAATTGTTAACTTCTACAAAAATTTTAATTTAATTGGGATTAAATTGAATTTACGGATGACTCTCTGGAGAAGCAACATCTTTACAATGTCGAATTTTCCAATCTGTGAACATAGTATTTAGGTTTTCTTTACTTTTTCTCAATAATGTTTTTTAGTTTTCTTTAGAGATGTCCTGTATAACCTTTATAAGATGCGTTTCTAAGTATTTGACTTTTTTATGCTATTAAAATGGTGTCTTTTTACGAATTTAATTTTCTTTTTGTTGCTGGAGTGTATGAACAGATTTTGATGTATCGGCCTTGTTTCCAGCAATCTTGTTAAACTCATTTACTAATTCTAATTATTTTCTGCAGATTCTTTTAGATTTCTGCAAACCTGTAATATCATCTGTGGATAACGACCATTTTATTTCTCTCTTTTCAGTCTTTATGTAGTTTATTTATTTTTCTCTCCTTCTCCTGTCTTACAGGATCTTCGGTACAACATGACTAGATATTTTAGTTCCTCATCTCAAAGGAAAAGCTTTTGAAATTTCATCAAGTATTTGCTATAGCTTTGGTATCGCTGTAGATTTAAAATATATATATATATATATATATATATATATTTCCTTCATCATATTGAGGAAGTTCCTTTCTATTCCTTGTTTGCTAAGAGTTATTAAAATCACAACTAAATGATAAATTTTATAAAGCTCCTTCTGCATCTATTGAGATGATGCTGTAAGGTGTAAGCTGAATGCACTGATTTTTGAGTATTAAATCCACATGCATTCCTGAAATAAACCCAGCTGGGTCGTTAAGTGTCATCCTTTTTATTTACTATTGGAATCCACTTTGATATTTTGCATTTATGTTCACGAATGTGATTGGTTTTTCCAGAATTCGATTTACTGAACTCAGAAAATGCGTTTTGGAGTGTTTCTTCTTTTTTCTATTCTCTACAAGAGTTTGTATAAGATCTGCATTATTTATGCTACAATAGTTTGTAGAACTTTCCAGTGAAAACAATCCGGACCTGGAGTTTCCCTTGCAGGAGATTTCAAATTATAGGTTTGATTTATTTAATAATTATAGAGCTGTTCAGATTTTCTGTTTCTTCCTGCGTCTTTTTGGTGAGTTGTGTTTTTCTAGGTATTTATAAACTTCAACTAAATTTGCAAATTTATCCGTATAAATTTGCTCACAATCGTCTCTTCATTTTAACGTCTAAATATCTGTCGAGATGTTACCTTTTTCATTCTTGATATTTATTTATTCTCTCTCTTTTTTCTTGTCGGGAGTTGTTAATTTTATTAATCTTTTTGAAGATACAATTTTTGGCTTTTTGATTCTGTCTGTTGTATATTTGTGGGGTTTTTTGGGCACCTGAGCTAACATCCGTTGCCAATCTTCTTCTTTTTTTTTCTTCTTCTTCTTCTCCCCAAAGCCCCCCAGGACATAGTTGCATATTCTAATTGTAGGTCCTTCTGGTTGTGCTATGTGGGACGCCACCTCAGCACGGCTTGACAAGCGGTGCCATGTCCGCGCCCAGGATCCGAACCGGCGGAACCCTGGGCCGCTGAAGTGGAGGGCGTGACTTAACCACTCGGCCACGGGGCCGGCCCTGGTTTTGTATTTTTTATTTCCTTCCTGTCTACTTTCTTTAGTTTAGTTTGCAGGGGTTTTTTTCCTTTAAGTTCTTGAGATGGATGCTCAGCTCGTTGATTTTCAGTTTTCTTTCTGTACTAACCTGAACAGGTTTTAAAATTAAGTTATGCTAAATTAAGCTGTGAACTGGAGAGATTTTCGTCTTACTGCACATCTGGCTTAAATAACACAGCGATTACTCGTTCTTATAAAAGTTAACCAGAAGGTATCTTCTTGTCATCTCTTCATTTTCAAACTTTGTGTCATTTTGTTTCAGGTGATTTGGTTTAAATATATGTAGCTGAATATTATTTGATAGAGTCTGAAAACTTTTGTCTTTTACCAGTTCTTTTTTATTGTGACTATCAAGATGGTTTAATATATTACCTCATCTTATTTTATGTTTTATTTCCTCTCTTTTGAGGATCAATCATTCCCCTGTTTTATTGTTTTTTCTGCAGTAATTTGAGATTAAGAAGTTAGACATCTATTTGTATTTTTCTAGTAATCACCCTTAGATTTTTTTCACTGTCTAGAATCAGTCATTATTTTTATTTTCTCCTGAATAAGACAGGACCTTTCATATAATTTTACTCCTCTTATATCCTACCAAACTTTTCCCCCTCTCTTCACACTTACACATACCTCTCAAGTTGAAATCTTTTGGAATTTTTTTAGCTTTTGAACTTTTTAAATATTATTCATCCCGTGTTATTTAGACGGATAATTGTTTCTCCTCTCCGTTCTCTCAGTTTTCTACATGTGAAACTCATGAGATGACCATTGGAGTGGCTTTATTTTATTTTTTTCTCATTATGGTTACTTGCATCTTACATGGTCAACTTGAATTCATTATTTTTGTTTGTTTTGGTAGAGTAAATCTTAACTAATTTGCCCAAAAAAAGATTTAGCGATGGTAAGCTCTTTGAGTCCTAGTGTGTCTAAGGGTCTTGATTTTGATCTCAAGCTTAAATATTAGTTTCTGACTGTGTATAAAATGCTGGGTTCAAAGTTACGTTTATCCTCAGACTTTTGAGGTTATTGCTCCCTTGTCTTCTAGCATCCATTGTTGCCAACGCGAAGGCAGAATGCAATTTGATTTTTGTTTCTTTGTAGGCAATTTGTTTTCTTTCCTCTTTTTTTTTTTTTTTTTTCCTGTTTTGTAATCTTCCAGGATTCTGCTTCATCCTGCTGTTTTGAAATTTCCCAGCGGTGCTTATGGGTGCTTATCTGTTTCACTCTGATTGGCTTTCGGTGAACTCAGGCAGCCCCAATATTTAGCTGGATAATTTCATTATTAAAATGTTTTTCTCTCCTCCATTCTCCCAATTCTCTGCGTATGAAATTCATATCAGATGGCTTTTTCAGTGGTTGGATCATTCAGGAAATAATTCACTTTTAGTGGCATCCATCTACTTTTCATCCGATCTGTTGAGTTTAAAATTTTTCTTATCATAGTTTAAATTTCTAAGATCCTAATTGGTCCTTTTTTTTTTTTTAAATTCCGGTACCCACTCCCCCACTCCACATACCTGCGGTGATCTCACTAGGCGTTGCTTTATCTGTGGCAACAAAATACTTCATGAATAAACAGAGGCCTTGTCAGTGTTCTCAGCGTTTCAAGTAAATTATGCATTCACGGTTGACCTTAACCTTGGTCACGCACAGAAAGATCTGAAGAAAGTAATGCAGCCAGAAGTGGTACTATTAGAAGAAAATGACTCCTGTCAAGAG
This sequence comes from Equus quagga, assembly GCF_021613505.1. Classification (NCBI taxonomy): domain Eukaryota; kingdom Metazoa; phylum Chordata; class Mammalia; order Perissodactyla; family Equidae; genus Equus; species Equus quagga. The sequence continues at coordinate 32,783,597 of NC_060273.1, read as the reverse complement.
TAACGTTACCCATCTTGAGATTCACTTTAAGCTGAAGCAGCGTGGGACTTCTCTGTTCCCCAAAGAGGGACAAGTAAGCTAAGTGGACATTGTCTAAAAGGCGTGAGGAACTCTGCCATCGCTGTTCCGGCTTGTCACACAGCTCCAAGAGTGCGTCCAAATTTAGGTTGGTCTTTGTTACGAACTAGGACATTCCACTTTTGCTCAAAAGGAAATGACACAGAAGTCAATTCAGCTGCTTTTCATTCATGAAACCGATTTAAATTTAGCTGAGGAAATAAAGATGTTAATTACAGTATTATTTGTAACAGCACAAGTTGGAAACAATCCCAAATGGCCAAAATTAAAAAAAAAAGGAAAGAAGAAATAAATCATGGTACATTCAATCAAAGTATATTATGTAGACGTTAAAAAGGATAGCTATGAAGATTCACTTGCAAGATGGAAAATACTTAGATAAGATTAAACGGAAAACAGGGCGTAAAATTGTATGAATACTACTATTACAATTATATGAATGGAAAATCTACTTGAAAATAGGAAAATACAAAAGAAATGCTATTTGTGGTGATGTATCAGGACGCTTTTGTATGGGGAAATTTTTTTTTGTTTGCTTTTTGAGGACACAGTTTTGTAATTTGAAATTACTTTAAAAATATGAAGTTATTTAGGAAAATATTTAACAGAGATGGGGAACGTGATGGAGAAATCAGTGGTTGGAGCCAGGAGTTCTGGGTTCCAGACACGGCTCTGCTCTGGGCTTGGGGTGTCCCTTAATGATTTCCTCTTCCACGTGTTCTGAATTATTGTTCTTGTTGCCTTTTCCCCTCCCTAGATCATATCCTGTGTCCTCTCTATTCTTTAAAATGTCTTCGAAATTTCTAGTCGAGTATTATTATGGATTTATTCTCTTTAAAATTGTGTGGTCTGCTATTTTATGGGATTTGCAGTCAGAGGAAAGGCAATCTTAGTACGACGTTCTGCTATGTCTCTGTTGCTTATCTTTTGTCAACTAACGAACAATTACAAAGGCGTGTTTCATGGCAGTCTTTGTTTTCTTGGTGTTATTTCTCCCATAAATCTTAGCTTTTTTAACCACAATTGTTTTAGAAACTTAACCCATGAGGTTGGGCATAGGATATTGTGTGTTATTTCTAACTAATCTTTGTTTTAAGATTTATTTCCGTTGCTAACAATTTCTTGCCTCTTTGAGTTAAGTAAACTTCCTATTACTCATGGTATTGATTATGGATCCAGCATCTTGCTCTTGGCTCCATACAGCTTGAGTAGGTGGGGGCGTTTAGCACTGATTATATAATATCATATCGAAAGTCACTTGTGGGCTCTGCTTTCTGCTGAGGACTCCAGCTTGTGCACCAACTTAATCCATTATATTTTACTTGACACATATTTCGTGAGGGACCTTCACACGTGTTGGCCAGGCTGGATCCATTGATTATAAAAACAGGACCAGTGAGCCAGTGCTCATGACTGACCAAACTATGGGTTACTATGAGTTCAATAGCTGTCCATCTTTTAAAATGTAGCTGCTGGAAAATTTAAAATTATATAGGTAGCTTACATTTATAGCTTGCATTGTATTTCTGTTGGACTGTGCTGGAATAGAGAGTCCAAAAACAGATCCATACATACATGATTAATTAAATTTTGACAAAAGCATCAACACTTACGTGATACCATTCCCAGTGTCAACTTAGAATGGAACACAGACCTAAGTGGGAAAGCTAAAACTACAAAGCTCCTGGGAGAAGGCACAGGAGAAAATGTTTGCAACCTAAGCCATGCAAGAATTTCTGAAATAGGCTTTCTGAAAAAGCAAATTATAAAACGTAAAAAAACGGATATATTGGACTTTATAAGATGTTTAAAACTTCTCCTGGAAAGACGTCATTAAGAATCCAACAAGGCAAGTCATGTCATTGGAGGGTTCTTTCGGTTGTTTGCAATATATATATAATATTTGCAATACATGTATCTTACAAGGGACTTGCAGCTATATACCTACAACTCAATGATAAGGAGATGAGTTGCCAAATAAAAAATGGGCCAAATATTTGAAAAGACAATTCATGAAAGATGATGTTGGAAGGCAATTCTCAGTGGATTTCTTGTGTCCCTGTATGGTCCAGGCCTTTTGAACAAAGGACACGTTTGAACAGCAGTGCTGTCTTGGGAGCTAGAGATGGGAGACTCCACCAGAGGAATTTAGAATGTGCCTCTCTGGAGACGTGTCAGGGAGGTACAGACAAACTCTGCCTCCTCTTCTGGAAATATTTGCTTACATGACTGGGGGATGAATAATCTTTCTCCCCAGAGGGGAGGACAAGCAGATATGCCAGCAGCCTCATAAAAGTTCAGAGTCTCCTAGCGTTAGGGTCCCGTGGTGCACGCCACTGCATCTACAGATAACACCAGTGTGTGGCCCTGTGGGAATTAGGAAGCGGGGAAATGCACAAGATGCTGCTCTGTCTACTGTTTGTGCCAAGCGTAATAAACCATCCATGTCTCTGACTCAGGGGTCTGGTGTCTTCTGTCAGTATATGTATCTAAAATTGAGGCAAGCTCAATTGTTAGCATGCACGTCGGGTAGAACCCCAGGCCCTTCCCAGATGCCAGCTTCACACTTTTGGCCATGAGGATGGGCTGTTGATGCTCTGGAAGAGGCAGGTGAGGGCCCCCAAGACCAACTGATGGGACCTGAAGGAAGTTCATGGGACTCTGTGCTTGACACATTGACCAAACTGTGCATCAACTGGGTGATATGGGTTCCCCCACTTTGTTGCCATTAATCGGATGGTTTGGGGAGGTGACTGTAGGGTCGAAACAAGTACCCCAAATGGTGCTTTTGGGTTTTGCTCCCTCCTCCAGGTGGGAGGAGAACGGGTCACGAGTCCCCAGAGCTGGTGGAGGGTTTGGGTGGACTAATAACATGGGAAGATTGTTCAGTGGGGCCACGAGCTGGTGTCACGCTACTGAAACCCAAAAGTCCTGTTTACTGGCACAGAGACACTTTCTCCACGTCCCCCTCTGCCCCTCAGCAGCTGTCAGGATTCACCGTGGGACTGAGTCTCCCTGTCCCCAAGGAGGACTGAAAACCCTCCAGGATTGTCTGAATACGCTGGGAGGAGAGGACCTCAAACTTTTACTTCTTTCTTGGGTACAGGTACCCAAGTCACCATCCTGCCTGGTCCTGTGTGGGGAGGGGCGCAGGTACCATGATGGTTAATTGTGTGTGTCCCCCCGGAGGCTGTTTTTGGATGAGATGAACACTTGAATCGGTCAGCACATTCACTTTAGGTCAGCACATTGACTCCCTAACGTGGGAGAGCTGCAGCGGGACAGACTTTCTGGCCGCCTGATGCCGCCAGCCCATCAGGATTTAGCGTGAGCGCCCGGCATCTTAGTGAACTCGAGGTACTGGAGATGGAACAGCATAAGGATCTCGCTAACTGGAACCTCGGTGCCAAAGGCGGGCAGCCTGCACCAGGAGGTACCCTTTGGGGTTTCCAGCTTGCGTTTTTGACACAGCTACTAGATGCACCACTTCTGGAGAGCAGCTGTTAGCTTGCTCCTGAGCTCCTGTTGGAACCGAATGCCTGACTCGGAGAGGCTTGGGCTTCTCTGCCTGATAATCTCGTTTGGGAGGATGGGTCAGTTGAACACAATGATGGAAGGACCCATAAGTCAAGTCAGTCCGTGGGGCGTGGTGCCCTTAGTCTGCAGTTAGCCTGCCCCAGAGGGATCTCAGCTTGAAATGAGAACACTGGGGTGCATGCCTCCTTGTGTCCAAGAGGAGCCCGAGATCCAGCCAGAGAGGGAGAACTCTGGGGTTGCAGGGCGGGGGACGTAAAATGTTTGTGGATGCTGATGACACACGTGTTCCCATTTCCCTATGCCTTGCATATAGGGTTTTAAGATATATTTTACTAAAATATAGAGCTTATGTTGTATCATGCTGTTTTCGCTGCGGAAATTCTAGTTTTGTTCACCACCCGATGCAGGGCTTTTCGCTCAGAAACGTTTCCGGGGCACCTGCTGTCTGCCTGGCGGTGTCCTCGGTGTGAACTCGCAGCTGCAAGCAGCGTGAAGGCCCTTCCCCATGGAAGGGCAGCCAGGCGTGGGGGAGACAGCAGCAAACTGGCCCACGCGTCACGGGCGACAGGCACCGACAGGAGTGAGGAAGACCCAGAAGAGAGCAAGGGGGTGGGGGCGGGGGGAGAGCGAGCGATGCGATCTTAGACAAGAGAATAAGGAAAGGCTCTCCAAGGCAGTGACATGTGAGCAAAGATCAGAATGAAGAAATCAATATCAGAGGATCAATAAATGCTGACTAAGTGAATTTAGGGTGTGTATAAAATATTGCCACTTAAAGTAGCACGTGTCCAGGAGCCGACACGACTGGCTCTTGTGTTCCATTCAACCGGCTCCAGCCAGTGGCAGCCGATGCAGGACCACATAAGGGGACTGACCCCACACCCCAACTGGACCAAACTGAAGACCTTTTGCAGACCAATGAGCAACAGGGCTTGTTTTAGCCAACTGTGCACACACCTAAGGGCTCATTCTGTTCCATCCGTGACAGGAGCTGTCAGTCTCCATCGGCACGACCACCGGGGTCCCCTGTCCAGAATTTGAACCTTGCAATTCTGCTCAGTGTTCCTCTTCACGGGCACGTGGTCTCTGGCCTGCATCTGAATAGACTCAGCTCTGTACATTTTGTTTAGGCTCTTTGTTTTATTCTTTGATGGTGTCCTTTCTAATCTAAATAAAATAACGATAGATAAAGAGTCAAAGATGTGAAAAGGCCACAAGCAATTTTTATTCATCTGTAAAGCCTTGTATGTATGAGGATATGTTTGGTTTGGGTTTATTTGTTGTCCGTGGATTCGAAATATTCTTCCTTACTGCTCGGGTCCCACTGAAACGGGGTGCCCTGGGGACCCTTGTGCTTTTGGTGTCCTTATTCTGAAGTTGTGCCGTGAACAATGGCCACAAGTGGAAAGTAACTCTCAAAAGGCTCTCCAGGTAGCTCTCTAATGCAGAGGAAGATGAGAAAAAAATCACTTTGAAATCCAGGAAGTGTGACAGAGTTTACTTTCTGTAGCAGATGATCCGCCAGAGATTCCCAAGGGCCCTTCAGCGGCCTCGGTGTCTAGGGAATGCCGTTTCGGGGCTGGTCAAGTGTCCACTTGGCTCTCCCGGATGCTCAGCGAATGGAAATGCATAAAGTTAAGGTTGAGCAGTTCCTCGGTTACTTTTCTTTATAGTGCTGATGATTACAGCTAACAAAGCATCATCATTCAAGGCACATACTTTGTCTTAATATTCTCTAGTGTTTTATTAACGCAGTTCAGTAGAGACATAACACGAACATGAAAGTACTGTCTGATGCCTAGCGTACTTCAAAATGGAATCTATATCCTATACTACCCTATAATAGGAATTAATATTGATACATGTTATGTTATATATGATAGAATGTAATATTCACAGGATGACTTGGTTGTTTGATCTTCTCAGTCCTTGGAGGTATAGCTTCAGGTCAGACGGAATGCGCAGAAATCCAATTTGCTTGTTAAAATAGCTGGAATTTCATCCGCCGACATTTGCTCACTAATTTGGCTGGCAGTGTGCTTCTTCTCCAGCTTCAGTGTGCATTCGAATCAGTGGGGATGCTGTCAAACTGCAGAGTCTGATTCAGAAAGTCTGGGGTGGGGCCTGAGAACCTGCCTTTCCACCCAGCTCCCGAGCGATGCGGATGCTGCGCGCCCATGGACCACCCTCTGAGGAGTGGGGGGCGTGCTTGCAGACACTGGTGGCCAGGCACGGGGTCCAGGGGTTAAGAGATCTCTCTCTGCAGGTGAGCAGGGCCTGGGGCAGCTTCAGTCTCTGGATTGGCTCTCTCCAGCCAAGAGCAGCCTCATATTTTACGCCACTGCTTTCGTTTCTCATGTACCATAGTGGGATGAGAGCTAGCTTTGTCTTTATAGACCCCAAACCATCAGTACCTGTTCAAATTCTTTATACTTCAAGGGAAAAAAAATCCCAAAATGACTTTGAATAAAAGGAGACATATTCGTCCACGTAACTGGAAAGTCTAAGAACAGCCTGGCCTGAGACCTTCAAATGATGGCACCTGGACCAGCGTTTGCCTATATTCGTTCTCTTGGTTCCACTCACCTCCAAGAGGAGTTGCTTGTCTTATGTTCTCACATCTGAGACTTCTATTCTTCCCCGACAGCCCCGAGGTGGCTTGGCGCCTCCAGACCTTATGCCCTCTCAAGCTCAAATCCAGAATTCTTAGCAATAGGCTCCTTTCATCTGATTGGCTCCTGTGGGCTCACGTGCCCCTCTCTGTATCAATCGCTATAGCCAGCCGTTGAATTGTGGTTGAATTGTGTCCCCCACACAAAAAAATATTGGAGTCCGGGAGCTGTGAACGTGACCCCACTTGGAAACAAGTTAAGATGAGGCCATTGGGGTGGCCCCTAATCCAGTATGACCAGTGTCCTCATAAAAAGAGGACCTTGGGACACACAGACTTTCTGGGCTGACTTTCGGGGAGAACGTCATGTGAAGATCAAGGCGGAGATTGGAGAATCCAAATCTAGAAACCAAAGAACGCCAAAGATGGACAGCGAACCATCAGATGCTGGAAGAGGAGCATGGAACAGATGCTCCCTCACAGCCTCCAGGAGGAAACGGCCCTGCAGATATCTCGGTCTCGGAATTCTGGCCTCTGGAACTGTGAGACTGTAAATGTCTGTTGTTTAAGCTGCCCCGTCCGTGGTACTTTGTTATGGCGGCTCTGGCTGACTATGCGCCAGGGCAACGCAGCGCCATCCGCCCTGGTTTGTGCTGTTCCCATCTTCACCCATCATCCTGGGAATGCCCTTCCGTCTCTGGACCGTCTACAGACTGTCCTCCTTCAAGTGGCACAGATAAGAGATGTCACCTAAACTGGTGATTCTCCAACTTGAGTTACCTGGGGAACTCTTAAAAATGTGGGTAGCTGGGCCCCATCCCCCGAGATTCTGAGCCAGCAGGTCTGGGATGGGCTGAAAACCTGCATTTCTAACAAGCTCCCGGGTGATGCTGATGCTGCTGCCAGAGGACCATGCTTTGCGAACCTCTGCCCCGCTCCATCCTATTGTCAAACCCTCCTCATCTGTGTTATTTACCTCTAGACCTTTCTATTTACTGCCTTGTTTTATTGCTCAGACCTTCCTCTCTTCCTCTCATCTCCGCGATGTGTACTCCTCGTTTAGAACACAATAGACACAAAACTTGCCAATTGGTATCTAGACTTGGAAGGAAAAAGCTGAAAGCCCCTCTCTATAGTTTGCCAGTCAGTAGAGGCTGCAGACATACTCTTTCACCCACAACATCTCTCCTTTCAACATCCCTAATATTGTTCACTTTTATATACATCTCGCCACAGTTCCCGAGAAGCCAGCCTAATCTACAACTTCAGAAAATAAAATTGCGCGTGCTTTTCCTAGCGATTTAAAGGAAGGAGTTATCAGTGTGAAATGCTCTTGCTACTCAACAATTTGAGGGAAATGCAAATCCCTCTCCTCAGCTGGTGCCAATTGTAACGGACCGACCGACGTGGCCTGCTGCCCGCCTCCGCGCCCATCGCTGTGTGTCTTCTCAAATTGAGGTAAGATGGACTCCACTCTTGCCAGAGCCTGCAGGTGTCTCCTTGTGCACCTGGCCACAAGTCTTTTTGTGTCTCTACCCAATGTTCTTTCCCCCATCTGGCTGTTATGACTAAGACAAATGAAAAGCTACGCTTATCCCAACTTGGGGAGAGTTTTCCTCTCCAGAGGAACCTCAAAGAGATTAAGAGCTTGGTCAACAAAACCTCAAATCAGCAATTTATTTACTCAAAAAGGGCATCCGATTGACCATTCCAGGCAGGGCTGGCTTGGAGGGCTGTCCTGTCGAAAATTTCACAGTTCGTATCCTTCACAGGATTAAGCACTAACGTCCCCATGTGACATTCTCCGAGTGTGAATGGAAGATCATTTCCTTCATAACACCTCTGCGTGAGGAGGCTGGGGCTGCAGGAGAACGTGGGGGTGACTCGGTAAGAAGGAAAGTGGAGCGGGAGACTCCCTGAAATGGAGGGTGTGGTGGGTGAATTCTCGTTTCCCTTTAATGCACCCTTGCTGTGGCCTTCCCTTCTCCACTGATATTGGGCATTTGCTTTGGCCAATGGATGTTGGCAGATGTGACCCAAGCAGGAATTTGAAGTGTGCTTGCATGGTTGGGCATGTGCTCTTGACCCTCTACCATTGACAGAAGAGCTTCCTGGATAACTTCGTCCCCTTTCATCTGGACCCAAAATGAACACACATGGTGCAGACTAGAGTCTGAATCCTAGAGGGAGGAGGGGGCGAGGCCAGCTTGAAGAAGCAGAGACCCCCACATGAGACCAGCCTAGATCAACAAACGCGTGCTGTTTTTTCTTTGCCGCTGAGATTTTTCTGGTCATTTCTTACGCGGCAATAGCTGACCGATACAGAAGGCAAATACGATGGTGAGAAAGTTGGGAATGCAAAATATAACTTTGCCACCTTCTCAAATTTGCCTGGACAGACCCTGCTCCCGGATCAGAAATGACAGGTCCGTGCATGGCTTTTTCGAACACCTGATTCATTGTTGCCTCCCTCATTATGATTTGCAGGATAACGATGTCGTTAAACAGCTTTTAAAACTCTCACATTAGCCAAGTGGTGGCATCGTGACCGACACTTTGGCAAGATTTCAAAACTGAAGGGGATTTGTGAGGTGTGTTCGTTTGTAATAAAATGAAATGACTTAAAGGTTTTAGTTTTCAATTATGAAAGTTTGAGTGCTAGAGGCCCAGCTATGCAATTTAGCTCTTAGCTATTTTCACTAATTTCTCCTTGGCGTTTGACATCTAAATACCCCCTCGTTCACCAGCCACAGGGGCTCCTCATTACATGTAGTGCTGTGTATGGAGCTGTGGGGAGACGAGGAGTGAAAAATGCTTTCCACTCCTTGGGAATTTATCATTTAGAGTAAACGTGATCCACTGAATAGATCAATTACTCTCTTGAATGCTGAAAGAGCTTCATCAATGCACTATGTAGTCACTTCCTTTTTATAAGTTATTACGAAGCCAAAAAACATGATAACTTACAAAACAGAAAAAAGCATAAAGAAAAAATAGATTGCCAGGAATCCTAATATTCAAATAACCATTGTTCACATTTTGGTGAGTAACTTTTCAGGCTTTTTTCAAGGCATACGTATTTTCGTACACGTTTCTTTTTTAAAGAAAAATAGTATCCTGTTGCTTTTTTCACTTAATATAACATGGCCATTTTCCCATGTCAATAATTATTGATCTGTAGCCTAATTTCAACGGCTGCAAAGGATTCCTTTGCAAAGATATGCCATGGTTTGTTTAATCAATTTTCTATCAATAGTCATTTAGGTTGTTTTCTGGCTTTCTCTGTTATAAAGAGTAATGCAATGAATATCTCCAGGCATTCTTCTATATCCAATGGTCCCCTTATGATCTCAAGACAAGCTTCTATGAGTGAAATTTTCAGGTCAAATGTGTGCTTTTTGTACAAAGCATTTGATATGCTCAGGTAAACTGACTTCCGAAGGTTCAGTTTTAAATGTCTTCTCTAAAAAATGTAATTATTTTGATTAGATGATCATGTCACAGTTGAAACGTGTTACGTATCTGAGTCTCTTGATGGTAAAGCATAATATTTCAAGTTTATAAGTTGGTTCTGAAAGCTTGATGTCCTTGTGACTCAACCAAAAACTTCGAATTTGGGTCCTTTCAACTAATATTCATAAGTCCCTCTTTTCTCTGGATTGGGGTCTAGCCCAGCGGAGGAACATCCACACACACGCAGGAAAAATTGAGACAGAAGGCGCTTGCGTTTCTCTCAAGACACTGGTTCTGCCTTGCTCTGCGTACCTTCTGTATCTCCTCTCAGCCCGCCACACCCACGGTAGCGGTTGCTTTCAACAACCCGGTCCTGATCTCCAGTCACTAGACGCTTCTGAACGGCTGGGCAATTCCACAGGGTTGACAGCGGGCAGCCCGCAGATGAGACCAGAACCGCCTGTTCCCATCGTCCCCACTGCTCCCCACGGGTCAGTACTGCTTGCTCCACTCTCTGACTTCCCCTGCCTTGTTTCTATGGGCGTATGAGTTCTGTTCTCAACCTCTTTTCTTCTGACGTAGAGGAAGAGGACGTGACACGCAAAGAAGGGCCTCATACAGTGATTTACACGTGAACTCTACTTCACAGAGCTTCCTCGAAATATGGATCCGGAAAGGGAGCTCTCTCCATCCCGAGGGGGTGGCTTCCCACGGGGTCTCTGGTTCTTTGCTCTTTAGGTCCCCTTCAGCCTCTGGTCCCCAAGTCCTGTGTCTGATCTCAGGCAAAATGAAGACAACAAAAACAAAGACAAAACATAGGGAGAGAAAAGGAAAAGGGAGACGGAGGGCAGCCACAGCGTGCGGTCCTTCCGATGGAGGCAGTGAAATTTGCTCCTCCCTGGCTGGCTCCTGTGAGTCCATTGGGGGAGCCGCAGGGTGGGCTGGGGCGGGAAATGAACCGCTTCCTTGAACCCAGGCCGAGTCTGCAGAAGCCAGTGATTTTATGTCTCGCTCTGGGGGAGAGAGGAAGTTACTATTATTCCAACTCCTCTTTTCTGTCTCTGTTTCTGGTTTTTAAGAGGCACAGCTAAACTGTAATGCACACAGAGGTTGCAACTAAAAGGCTGGAGACAAGGACCCATTGGGAATATACTACCCCAAAGACTGCTGTGCTTGGAGAAACAGCAGACAAAGCAGACGTGAGGCCAAAAAGCGTGATGAGGCACGGAGCTGGGCTCTGCCTAATGGGTCAGGCCATTAAGCAGGAGGATACGGCCATTCTAAGTATGGATGCTCCTAACAAAAGGGCCCCATACATAGGAAGCTAAAAACTGATAGAAATGTGGGGGAAATTGATAAATCTACCCTCCCGATTATTGATAAGTTAATCAGACAAAAAAACGAGCCAGGATTGGGAGAGCTGCACAGATCACATCATGGGTCTCACGGATGCACATGGGCTCTGCATTCAGGGTTGGCGATATAGAGAGCCCACGAGCACCCACAAACGTCAGCCGTGCGATGGCTGGGCACATGGCAGTCTCAGCAAATCCTACAGGAGAGGTTTCATACACCCATGTTCTCCGATTGCATCGCCATTAAATTAGAAGCTAATGCAAAAAGACACATTAAAAAATGCTCACTGATCGGGAATTTACGAAGACACTGCTTAATAACTTCTGGTTTAGAGGAGAAATCCTCATGGAAGTTTAAAAACAGCCAAAAGTTGATTCTTTGGAAAAAAACCAAACAAACCGATATAGACAAACTTCTGGCAAGACTGATCAAGAAAAAAGAGAGAAGGCCAAGATAAATAATGTTATAAATGAGGAAAGAATTACAATTACGGACGAAGTCGTGATTTAAAAGATGAGAGGATGCTAGTAACAATTACAGTGGATTTTGGTTATTCCTGAATCTACGTTTTATAAAGTCACTATGAACTCTGAATTAGTGAATGCCTAGACATTGCTCCCTGGGGACATAGGGGGTTATGTGGCTGCTGGCTTCTGGTTACAAAATTTTCACCAACTGGTCAACACATAACCTCGTTTTATGTGTTTCTACTTAAAGACATCTGATTTAATATATATCATTGATTCATTTTAACAGTGAACTCACAACCAGCAGCACAACGGCTCAAGCCTGAATGAAGCTCATTAAAACAGATGTTTTCTCCGTGATGCACGGCACCCCCTTCTCGCACGTATGAATGCTAGACAGCACTTTATCGCTGTGCCTGGGGGACATTATAAGAAGCAAAAAGTACAAAAATGCCAAAAACACGCCACTAAACAGACTATAGAAAGGACACTTGTCTACAGAACGAGAGCTGAAAAGAGATGGCTGCCTGGTCCAACCGCAGCCAGCCGCGCGTGCATTGGGTGAATCAAGTTTTTCGCCACTCTGCGCATGTCCACAAATAATCACAGAAGCTCCACAAGTGTTGGTTTTGGGGTTACAGATAAGTTTTAGTGTGTAAGCAAATTCAGAAATATAGAATCTGTGAATAAGGAGCATCAACTGTACGTGCCAACAATTTTATTGAAGACAATATTTTTATAAAGCAGTCTTTATTTAGGTTGACAACAAAATTGAGAGGAAGGTATGGAAATTTCCCATACAGCCTCTGCCCCCACACACCCACAGCGTCTCCCATCATCAACGTCACTCAGCAGGGTGGGACATTTGTTCCCAAGGATGAACCTACACTGACATCATCATCTCCCAAAGTCCCAAAGCGACATTAGGGTTCACTCTTGGAGCTGTGCACTCCAGGGGTTTAGACAAATGTCCGATGACATACATCCATCGTTATAATATAACAAAGAGTAATTTCACTGCCCTAAAAATCCTCTGTGCTCTGCTCATTCATCTCTTCCCCAGTCCCCACTCCAGAAACCACCGATCTTTCTACTGTCTCCATAGTTTTGCCTTTTTAAGAGCGTCATACAGTTGGAAACGTATGAGTATGTAGTCTTTTCAGATTGTCTTCTTTCACTTTATAATACACATTTAAGTTTCCTCCATGTCTTTTCATAGCTTGATAGCTCATTTCTTTCCAGTGCTGGAAAATATTCCATTGTCTTGATGAACCATAGCTTATATATCCATTCACTGACTGAAGGGCATCTGGGTTACTTCCAAGTTTTGGCAATTCTGAATAAAGCTGCTATAAACACCCGTGTGCAGGTTTTTGTGTGGGCATAAATTTTCAGTTCCTTTGGTATGAGTATAGCAAGAGTATGTTTAGTTCTGTAAGAAACTATCAATCTGTCTTCCAAGGTGGCTGCACCATTTTGCATTCCCACTGGCAACCAATGAGAGTTCCTGTCGCTCCACGTCCTCGCCAGCATTCGCTGTTGTCAGTGTTCCAGATTTTGTCCATTCTGATAGGTGTGTAGTGGTGTCTCATTGTTTTAACTTGCATTTCTCTGATGACATTTAATGTGAAGCATCTTTTATGTGCTTACTTACCATCTGAATATCTTCTTTGGTGAGGTGTCTGTTAAGATCTTTGACCAAGGTCCTTTTTTTTTTTTTTAAAGATTTTATTTTTTTCCCTTTTTCTCCCCAAAGCTCCCTGGTACATAGTTGTATATTCTTCGTTGTGGGTCCTTCTAGTTGTGGCATGTGGGACGCTGCCTCCACGTGGTTTGATGAGCAGTGCCATGTCCGCGCCCAGGATTCGAACCAGCGAAACACTGGGCCGCCTGCAGCAGAGCGCGTGAACTTAACCACTCGGCCACGGGGCCAGCCCCTGACCAAGGTCCATTTTTATAAAGGCACAGGCTGAGACGATCTGAAAATTTTCATCACATCCCTAGAATCAGCTAGAACGTAAGTTTAATGAGGGCAAAAACTTGTGATTTAGTCACTGCTGAATTTTTAACACCAAGAAGAGTGCCCAGTACATGACAGCAGCCCTGTAAATATTTGCCGATTGAATCCTGATCATCATATAAGACATCTGCACGGTTTTGTTCAGGGGTCAGCAAATGTGCCCTGTGGGCCAACTCTGGCCCTCAGCCTGTTGTTTATAAATAAAGTTTTATTCAGACACAGCCACGCCCATTCATTTACATATTGTGGAAGGCTGCTTTTCCACCTTAATGGCAGGGTTAAGGAGCTGCATCTGAGACCCTCTGGCCTGAAAAGCTGAAAACTATCTACTCTCCCACGCTTTACAGAAAAACTTTATCCAGCCTTTGATTATTTTGTCAGATTAGCCAGGGCAACACTTTCAAGAAGGATGGGGCATCCATTTCGATTCCTCAGCACCTCCTTTGGCTTCATTTCTCCTTTATGTAGCCACACACTGTTCTGAGGCTGCAAACTTGATGGATGGCTCGGGAGCCCGTGTGGCCCTTCCTCGTGCTCAGTCTGGTGGAATGGAAGGTTGTGCAAATACAGGTCCGCCATCCTTACGTGCAACTCCAAAATTCAAAAGTTCCGCACCCTGAAAGTTTTATGGAACTCTTTTGGCTGCAAAACCTGGCCTGAACTGATGAGAGATGATTTATAATCATTTTCCCCACTTACTCTGAATATTCATGTATTTTCCTTCGGAAATATTAATGGGTTCGATTACGGGGCACTGCCCTCGGATCCTCTGGGGTTTTTAATTTAATATGGAGCATATGCAGTGCATTCTCTTCTGAAAGCTGCAATATTCTGAATTTTAAAACACATCTGGCCCCAAGGGTTTTGGATGAGGTACTTCGGCCTCTGAATGCAATACGACGCCATATAGGTGTAATTCGGTTATGAAGAGAGTGCTCAGCGCTGAGGGAGAGAGAAGGACAGTCCTGTGCAGGCAAGGGGGTTGGGGACTCTGGGGGCAGCACTTGGTGGGCATCTGGCAGCTAAGGCTGGGCCATGAGCATGTGCTACACACTCAGGGCCGTCTGGGGAGATACAGAGGAGTGATGGGAAAGTTACAATGATGTCACTATCTCAGGAGCCAACACAAGAGTGTGCTGATTGGGGGGTGCAGGCCCCACATCTGAGCTGGAGCTGCAAGGGATGCTGGGAAAGTGAGCGTCTAGCATTTTCAGTCCTGGTCATGAGGACCATCTCTATCCCCTTCCGCTCCCCGGGAGGGTGGGGACCTCGTCAAATGCTAAGAGGGGTTCAGATGCTGGGTGTGCAAAATGAGTGACAGATTTGAAACATGTTGGAGAAGTAGAACGACTGGAAAACCATTCTAGAAAATGGAACTGGAAAACTGGTGAGATCACAGAAATTCGTAAATGATCTATCACTCGGTTTTAATTTTTTTTTTTTCTCATGGATGCCAATCTTTGCTTTTGTCCCCCCCTCTTTTCACTTGGGATTAAAGTATGCTTTCAAAAGCTAGTCATTTTTCATGAATTGGTTGAACAACGTCATTGACTTGAAAGGACTTTCTGCCAACTGCCTTTAATTGCTTTTTTCCTTCAAATCAAAGGTGCTTGTATTCGGTCCTGGATCAGCTCCAAATTAAGTGATTACGTGCTGTTGCCTCCGTCCTGTCCTCTGATTTCTTCAAAGTAAGTGGACTATTCACGTCTCTGCCTGAAAGGAAGGACCCATTCACAGAGGGGGCACCTGCCAGGTGCCTGATTGGCTCCCTGGGGAGAGGTGAAATTTCACAGGTGGGCAACTCCCTTAGAATTCCCATAAAAAGGACCAAACTAAACAGTAGAAAAGACAGGGTCGCCAGCATGCCAAATGAAGAAGAATTCACGGAGACCGTGACTGAGTTGCTTTCTTTTCCCTGGATTTGACTCATGAAAACGTGGGGAGAAGTTGCTGGAACACCTTTTCAGTGGATGGTACTGTTGCTGAAGCTGTCAGGAAGGACCCTCCTGGCATAGGTAAAGAGGACAATACAGGGGAGAGGCACAGCTCAAGGAAAGACACAGAGGGAGTGATGCAAAAGGCATGATTGGGTGTAATTATGATGTCTCAAGTGGCCAACGTCAGGTCTCTGGACCCATGGCGATTTTCCTATGGTCTGTAGGAATGGATGCTTGTGGAATACAAAACCCTTGGGAATTCGGTTTCTGGGGCACCCTGAAAAGCAACGAATACAAATTGCTATTGTGAAATATAAACTAGTTAGAACCGGTTGCCCAGGCATGAAGGGGAATTAGCTACAGAGACGCGGACTGGTGGGGATTGCTTGATTTGGTGAGTGCCATCTGCTCAATTACAGGGCCATAATTATTTGAAGCGACCTCTCAGCCCATCTCTAGGCTGGCACAGAAGAGTAAACGTATTCCCCAATCCATTCACTCTTTGTTTTTGTTTTTGTTTTTTAACATTTGTGTCTTAGTTCAGTTTGACCGAAGGGAATTCAGGACAAGTTGACAGATTAGATGGGGACAACTGGATGCATGAGTGAGGTGGGTGTGCATTAGGAGATGCATCCCAACAACGTTTCCCAGACGTGAGGACTTTGATAAACGGGGACAAAGGAGAAAAGCATCCATGAAGGCGTTGCAAAAAAAGAAAGGACGAAGAGCAAGCCAAGATCCTTGCTTATGAAAGCTGCTCTCCGCGTCAGCCGACCTCTACTCAAGATCCTGTTGCCTTCTGCAAACATTGCCTCCCCTTGGTGGCCTGCATTTTTTTGTCTTCTTCATTGTGGACACCAGAGGGCCAGTCTTGAAAAGCAGTTTCAGCCCGTTTCCTGACTGCTATTTCCATCAATGGGATCACTACCCACCGGGCTCCAAACTCTCCTTTTCATGTCTGTTGACTTCTGGATCCCCATCATGCAGGAGCCTAACATTCATCTTTAAAACCTTTCTTGAGTTCATCCTTTCCTTTAAAAATAGTCTTTCTTGTTGAGGTATAACACATATATTCAGTGAAATGCACTAATATCAAGGTTACATTGTGTGTGTGTGTGTGTGAGACCACCACCCCATCAAAAAATTCAGGATATTTCCATCATCCCAGAAGGCTCCCTTGGACCCCCTGACCCACAGAGGTCTAATTTCTAATGACCTAATTTCTCTCAAACATAGATGGGTTTTGGCTTTCTCGCATTTCACATGAAAGGCACCGCACACAGTACCATTTTGTGTCTGGCTGTTTTTGGCCAACAAAATGCCTGTATGACTCGTCTATGTTATTTTTAGCGTTCTTTTGATTGATTGATGGTATTCCATTGTACAAAATGCCATACTTCATTTATCCATTCTACTCTTAATGGACGTTGGGTTGTTTCCAGTTTGGGGCTCTTATCGGGTAAAGCTGCTAAGCTGCTGTGAGCAGCCCAGAATGCATTTTCGGTGGACAAATGCACCCCTTTCTCTACGAATGGAGTTGTTCAGTAAGCACATAGTTAGCTTCAGTAGATACCACTGAGCAATTTTCCGAGGTGTTTCTACTGACTTACACTCCCATGTAAGAAGGTTCCAGTTGCTTCACATGCCGGCCAACATAAGCCATGGCATTGACAGTCTTCCCTTTTTTAAAGCCATTCTGATGGGTATGTAATTGGACCACGTTGTGGTTCTGATCTGCTCTTCCCAGCAAGCACCTTTTATACACTTACTGAGCACTGGGGTATTTTCTTTTGTGAAGTATTGAAATCTTTTCCCCATCTTTAACTGCATTCTTTATCTTTCTCGTCTTCATATATTTACATGCGACGCCTTTGTCAGAGGCGTGCATTGAAAATGTCTCATCCGTGCCTGTGAGTTATCTTTTCCCATCCTTAATAAAGTTTGCTGATGAGAAGAAGGTTTGAGTTTTAACGGAAATCCGTGTCTGGGTATTTCCTTTTATGGCGAGTACTTTTTGCATTCTCTTTATTATTGAAAAGACCATTTTATCCCCCCCACTGACTTGCAGAGGCGCCGTTGTCATTAACGAAGTGACCACCTAGGTGTGGACGTGAAACTGGACCGTCTGCTCTGCCGCAGTGGTCCCCTTCTCCATCTTTGTGCCGAGAGCGCACTGAATTCACTGCTGTAGCCCTAATGAACGTCTGTATTCAGATCTCAAGTTATCCAGCCAACCGCGTCTTTCACGATCTTGTGAAATAATCCGTCTAGATGAGCAAGGCCAACTTTTTTCCTTTTTGTTTGTTTGACTTTTGGTTTTTGTTTTTAGAAATCAAAAGAAAGAAATTACGTGGGTGTCCACATGGAAAACTCGCGAACACTGACCTGCTCTGGCTGGGGCTGGCTGAGGTAGGAGGGCTGCAGCCCGCACACTTGGCCCCCTCAGGGCTCATCTCCATTCATTCAGTCCATCGGGTGTTCGTTCCACGTATATTCATTGGGCATCTACTCTCTGCCGGGGAAACAGCGGTGAGCAAAAAGCAGACATAGTCCCCTTAAGGCTTCCAGTTTTGAGGAGGAGACAGATAAAGATGCAAACCCCAAGCAAATCATGTAATTATGGATTGTGATCAGGGCTACGAAGGAAACAGAGTGCAGAGAAACAGATCAACAAAAGGAAGAGGCCTTTGCGGGTGGTCAGGGTGGGGCTCCCAAGCCAAGAACTGGAGGATGAGAAGGAGCCTGCTATGTGAAGGAAAGATTGTTCTTTTTCTTTTCCTTCTTCTTCTTTTTTTTTTTTTTTTGGTGAGGAAGATTGGCCTTGTGCTAACATCTGTTGCCAATCTTCCTCTATTTTGTATGTCAGACACCACCACTGCATGTCTTGGTGAACGCTGTTTAGGTCCACACCCAGGCTCCAAACCCGTGACCCCTGGGCTGCCGAAGTGGCGCGCGTGAACTTAACCACTAAGCCATCAGGCCAGTCCCAGGAAAGATTGCTCTGAGCAGAAGAAAGAGCAGCTGCAAAGGTCCTGAGGCAGGTCGCTGCTGGATGTGTTCTAAAAACGAAAGACACAAGCGAATACGCCTGCGGTAACATTTCTTAAGTCATGGATTCATCCAGAACAGATTTCTTCAGTGGTTGTAAGTTCCCTGAGCATAACGGTTGAATCCAGTATTCTTTTTGGAGTTTCTCAAATAATTTGCTATGGCAAGAAGAGCACAGAGGGGCGATGAGGAAATGTTCATGGCGGGGAGTCGTCCAAACCTTGTCAGAAACTCGAGGTGCGTGCCTTGGAAGGCTGACAAGCCCACCTTTGGCTTTTCCTGCGGGTGAAATGATTTTTCTTGTTTAAGTGTTGGAAAGAGAGAGAAATCAAATTAATAATTGCACGAGAGCATGCCCCGGGCTTTATGGTTTATATTTAAAGATTTCACATCACCCATTTATTACATGTTCATTAATTTATGAAGTTGTAGTGCTTTTGGTTGCCTAAAGCCCTTTTAGGAACATCATAGGATGGGAATAAATAAGTAAATAATTACAATGATGATGTCTCCTGAACCCGGGGTCGGTGAAGATAAAGCATCGATTGTTTCAGGCTATTCGCTCGACTGACCGCAAACCGCTGTTTTATTGTTAATAACTTCCGTAATGGAAAACTTCGGAGGCGTCGGGAATAAAACACAGCACTTGGAAGAGAATTTCGTATACTTAATGACACCGTGAGCCAAGGTGGGGAAGGGACCGATAAATACACCACACATACACAAGCCAGAGACCCAGCTAACGCGGCCTTAGGAGCGTGGGCTCCAGAAGCAGGTACCCATGTCCCAGTAGCTGCTCTGTCTTTCTTGGCTGTGTGACTTTAAGAAGTCACTTGATATCTCTGTGCCTCAGTCTCTTCCTTCATAAAGGGGCGGCTTCGATATTACCCACCTCATGGGACTGCTGTGGGTGTTCTATGACGTCATGGGGCCTGGTGGCCAAATCTGACAGGCCACCCATACAGCCCATGAGACAAGAATGATTTTTACATTTTTAAATGGTGGCAAAAAAACCCCCAGAAGACGAAGATTTTGTGACATGTGAAAATCATGTGAAATTCAAATTTCTGTGTCCATGGAAAGGTGTTATGGGAACACAGCCACACTCGTGGGTTTACGTAGTGTCTGTGGCTGCTTTGGGCTACATAGCAGAGTTGGGCAGTTGGATAGAGACCACATAGCTGGCAAAGCCTAAAATATTTTTACCAAACCCAGCCGCCCATCTTTTGGAATTCCTAACCAGCATCTCGCTGCCTAAAACACAAGCTGGATTTCTACCGACAGGAACCCGCTTTCGTGCCACTTAAAGCTACAACAAACATGGACGTACAGATCATGGTGTGAGCGCTTCATTATCATCAACCACGTGGAAGGTAAGAATCAGGAATCACACCAGAAAAAAAGGCTGGGAAACTTGAGAAAAAAACTGTATGCGTGTATACACACACACACTTTCCAAAAACAGGCATACCACGGTTGCTGTGCATAGGCAGCAACCCTTAGCATATGGAGATCATTTCAGAGAAATACTGGTTATGCTTCTCTGGACATTTTTGCTATTTGAATGGATTTTTTTTTTTTTTTTTTTTGCTATGGAAGATTCCTGAGCTAATGTCTGCTGTCAATCTTCCTCTTTTTTTTTTTTTTTTTTTAATATGAGCCACTGCCACAGCATGGCCACTGACAGACGAGTGGTGTGGTTCTGCACCCAGGAACCCTACCTGGGCTGCCGAAGTGGAGTGAGCCGAACTTTAACCACTAGCCCACTGGGGCTGGCCCTGAATGGTTATTTTCTTAACGTATATTCTCTCTGGGGTCTTGACAGAGATGGGAAAACTCCTTGACATTACAAAGCACTCCTAATCCTCCAAAAACAGGTCCTAGATGCTCATGGTGACATAGTCCTAGATGCAGGAATCTCTAATATAGAGGGATCACTGTTCCCTTTCCTACATGGCTCACCACTCAGAGGGAAACAGAGGCTATAGATGGGCTTTATTCTAAGGGATGAATCAGAGTTGTCTCAGGACATTGACATGGAAACCCGTCTGTCTCAGAGTTCTGAAAGGACAGGCAGAGACTTGGTCTAGCATCTCTGTCCATGTGAGCTCATCCTTCATCAGAGGGCTGCAAACAAGAAGGCAGAGAATTCATTATGGGGTTGAGGAGCGCCTGAGGGTTGGTGTGCCTTTGGGAGAACACCAGGGGAGCTTGACATGAGTCCCCCAGGGGGAGTCTGATGGCGGAAGGGCTGGGTACCACTCCCTCCTGAGAACCGCGAAGGGGAAGTGCTGTGTGGAGCGCCCCCTGGCGGCAGGGGGAGGAGAATGAGGGCTGCCCTGGGCACAGGTGGCACCACCATGGAGGCAAAGGTACCAAATGCATGTGCTGCTGGTGGTGGTGGGTGGGTAATGACTAAACAGAGATTCAAGGCAGAGGGCTATTCAGAAGGTGCCTCCCATCCTAGGAAGGTGGCCTGGCGGGCACAGGGACTCAGCCGACGGGTGGACTGCAAGAAGCCTGGGGCTGCTGAGCGCAGTCAGATGGAGGAGACACTGCTTGTATCAGGGAACTGCAGTCAGATTCCCAGCAGGGATATCTGGGGGGGGGTGCCCTGAAAACACCCCTCGAGCATCTGCCACATCCTAGGTGCTCCAACCTGGGTGACAACTGCACCAGCCAAGTAGCTAGCACCTTCCGTCTCCTTTCCCCCTTCTCCCCATGGTGCCTGAGCTGGGGAGCCCACAGCCACGCCTGATGAGTGCGCAGAGAGGCCGAGCGAGGGAGAGGAAATGAAGGACCATCCTTTCCACTGGAGGTGTCTCACCCCAACGCCAGCCCCAGCTGATGGAGGAAAGAAACTCGAGATTTAATGAAATCGGAGCATTTTTTATTCTTTATCCTTGAAAAGGATACTATTAGTTTATATTTTCTGGAAGGGACCCAAACATCTCTGCGATCTGCCTGAGATTTCACTAAGGGGGTGAGAAGAACTCTCCAGAAGAGGGGTTTGAAGAGCCCGTACAGGAAAGAACAGAGATGCTTTCTGTCTGCGAAAATGTTAACAATGTTAACATCTGTGGATAAATGTCTTTCATGGGTTTTCCAAGGATGGGGAAGCTTAAGCCAAGCCCAGAATTCATTTTCCTGATTCACGAGCCACCATCACCGCTGTGGTTTATCTCAACTCCTCAAACATCTACCCTCCAGAGGCAAATTTTACCACACTGAACGACAACGCCCAGAGCCCCAGGAATTTATGAGAGGTTTATTCAAGGGAGGGTTGTAACCCTGGGGGCCGTGTCTCTCCAGGTTTCACAGGTGGGTATCAGAGATTCTCTGAACTCTGTGAAACCTCAGGCAAAAATTACACGTGCCTCTGTACCTTTTTCTGGGGGAACATGGAGCTTCATCATTTTCTCAAAAGGGTGTTGAGATAAATTTCTAGAACCAAGATGGAGCCGCTCCTGCCCCAGCGCCACGTCAGCAAACCGAAACGTAGGTCACTTTCACGTCCCTAAATGCTCTGTCTGACCAGAAACGCACATGTCCAGCCAGGCTGTCCCCAGTGCCAGGAAAGGGTTATAATTTCCTCTTCCTAAATAAGGGCAGACACGAAACCCCAGCCGATCAGCACAAACCTAAGACACTTCCCTTGTTCCCCGGGGGACCTGTTGGCCTTGCTAGGAATCCCGCCCTCCTGGCCAGCCTGCCCCGCTTCGACTGTCTCTCCTAACACTCTGTAAAACCTGCTGTTGCCCCAAATCCCTCGGGAACAGTGTTCCACGGCCTCTCCACTCCCCCAACCCGTGGACTGTTTTCCCTGAATACAGGACATCAAACCGGTTACTAAATTGTCTCGGTTTTGTCATTCCACAAGGGTCTCTGACCTAACAAAGGTCAAGAGCCACAGGGTAGGTAGATCCTTGGGTCCTGATGAACCGTTTGAGATCAGAGGAGCAGATGCTCCATCCCGCTGCCCAGGGGAATGTCCGGGTTCTCTAGAAGCAGACACAGAGACGGCGTCGTGGGTGGAGGTGATCAGTGGGGGCGAGCAGTTGAGAAAAGAACAGGAGGAAGAGGGAAAAGTCAGGCTCCAAAAAGGCCACCAGGGCCTCAGCCAGCCCCGCCGGGCTCTGGAAAAAGCAAGTCCGTCAGGGTGCTTCTCGCTGGTGTGAAATGGCTGGGCCTTCGTGCCCCTCCTTGCTCAGTCACCAGGAAGGGATGACCCCGGGTGAGCGATGTTCTCTGCAGCTGAGACCTCCTCCCTAGCAGGAGCTGATGGCGAGACACAGCTGGACCCAGCGTCCGCCACAGGAGGTGCTTCCTGTCTCCTAGGATTGTCAAAACAAAGCCGTGGAGAACAGTCATTTCCCTTCTGATTTGTTTTCTTTGCTCAGAGCGTTGGGGGGGCCACGGTTCCCCATTCAGAACGCTTTGGTTCTTAATTACAAGCTACATACATGTATATATTCAAATCATCTCAAATGGCTGTCGGACACAATTTCAGAAGATGCTCAAACTTCTCAAGAGAACCCAAACCAAAATTCCATTCAGTGTATTTCTGGCAAATGACGTGTGGTTTTAATTTCTAGAACTTGTCCATCGCAATTTCTGAAACGCAAGCAGGACAGGACAGAAGAACCCAGGAACCCCAAGCAAACGGACACAAAAGGTGCGTCCTTGGCTCTTGCTGCCTCCAGTTGCTCAGCGCCCTGCGGCCGGCCTCGTGCTGTTTCTGGAATTCGTGGCTGTGCCTGACGACCCCACCCTGGCGTCCATGCCCAGCGCATCCCAATGACCAGTTTTACCTTCACAAATCGGAGTCCTTTCTAGGACGAGGCTCGAACCGGCCAGAAGAATGCTTACCTTTTGCCTTTTTAACTTCCGTGCCCTTAGCTCCGCTTTAACGCCTCGCAAGTCGCAGAAACAGGAAGAAAAGGCGAGCTTTCGGCGGTGGGGGCAGCTTTGTGTCAGGAGCAGGCAACCCTCATGGCTGTTTTCCCCAATTAGAATGTTGACTGGACGGTTTGCTGGGGAACCAGGTCGTAACCTCTCCCGCTTTCTCCTTTTGAGAAGGCCTGCTGATTCTCCCCGTGTCTGTACTTAAGTGTTAAAAAAAACCCTCGTGTATAAATTCAACTTTCCATTCAACTCTAGAAAAATTGAGTTTATGCTAAGAATATGCAATGTAATTGCATTAGTTTCCGAGGCACACTTATGGGTCAAGTAGTTTATAACGCTCAAGAATCAACCGGTAGATAGCAAGAGAGGAATCAACTTGCTCCTTGGTTTTTAAAAAGTGTATAAATCCATTTAAAAGAAAAAATCCCAAACTGAAGGCTGGGGGTTCTCAGTTTTCTTGCTGGAGGTCAACGGAGCAATCTGAAACCCGTCAGAGAAACTGATCTCTACACGGTCCTGCGACGAAGCCCACATTTTGCTCCAGCCCTGCTGGTGTTTATTCTGTTGTATCTCCAGCAAGAAATGTCCCCGTCCTAGATGAGATGGGATCACAGGGAACCGTTCGGAAGGTGGGGTTTGTGAACTCGACAGCTGACTTTCGAGTCAAGCTGTGGGTCCTTGGCTGCCCACATTCCGTGTCCGTGGACATCGTGATGGTTTTCACCACGCGATGGTCATCACGGGTCCAGCCCTCCTCCATTAGGGCTCAGGACAGAACCAACAGTCCCCTTCTCAAGGGACTGGTACATTTTGGTATTTAAGACTGAGTTCTTATCGCTAAGGCTCACAACCGTCTCTTTCGGAAATACTCGCACGGCCTGATTACGATTGTTACACCATGTAGGTTGAACACACGTGGAAGATGACCTCTGCCTTCAAGGACTTCGTATGTTCCTCTGGAAGATAAGGCACGCCCGCAAACAATTATTACACAAGGTGGCGCGGGACAAATGTGACAAGAGATTTACAAATATTAGGGAAGTTTGGGAAGGCAGAGCTAATGTGAAGCTGTGTACAGAATTTATGTGTCCGGAAGCTCTTATGAAATTCCACCCAGGGGGCAGTTACCAGCGTGATGGTACCAAATTAGAAAATGGAAGTGTGGGTGGGCTTGTCTTTCCTCCAGCACACCTCCCTTGCCCAGTAACCCCTCGTTATATGACAAGAATCCTTGTTTCCTTCATGGCCCTTAAATGAACACCCCAGTTTTGAAAAAGCTCATTAACTGGAAGAGTCTTATGTTTTTTAGGAAGATTAGCCCTGAGCTAACATCCACTGCCAATCCTCCTCTTTTTTTGCTGAGGAAGACTGGCCCTGAGCTAACGTCCGTGCCCATCTTCCTCTACTTTCTATGTGGGCCGCCTACCACAGCATGGCTTGCCAAGCGATGCCATGTCCACACCCGGGATCTGAACCGGTGAACCCCAGGCCGCCGAAGCGGAACGTGCGAACTTAACCGCTGCGCCACTGGGCCGGTCCCTAGAAAAGTTTAAACTGAATCTAACTTTGATTTCCCAGAACTTTAGTCCCCAGGGGCTGACTTCTGTGTCATCACTGATGATGAACATTGACAGGAGCTTCTAACTGTGTTCTCACTGCACACACTGGTGGGAAAACCAACAGGGTAAACAACAATTTTTTTTGGAAGTTATAAGAATGTGCCTGTGCAGATGTTAGCTCAGGGCTAAACTTCCTCACCAAAAAAAAAAGAAAGAAAAGAAAAAAAGAGTGTGCCTGTGAGCAGAGCCTGTCTGAAATCTGAGCGTCTTTGGTTTCTTTCTTCAGTCTTAATTTAATCCCCCTGGGAGATGAACTTGACTATTCCAATGTAACCAGAAGTATTTCGTTTATTGTCAAGAAACAGTGAAGCCCAGAAAATATCATCTTTTCCTATAGTCTTGAAGAGTATAGTGACTTCTAGATGTTTCTGTTGGGAAGGGCAGCCTCATGAGTGTGGTATTTTGACCCCCGCTTGGCCTCACGAGAATGCGCCTTGGGCCAAAAATACTTCCTTCCCAAGAGATGGAGAGCCCGACCCTGTGTGGGAATATCCATCCATGTGGCAGACTCACCCTTGGCTCCTTTATTGTGCTTCATGGGTGGGGCATATGGCTCCTGGCCAACCCCATTGCTCCCGTCCCCTTGGGGTGAGGGGACAGGGTCCCTTTGTTTTGTTACAAGAGGGCCGTGTGCAAGCTCATCCCCTGCGTTGGCTGCCAGGAGGGACCCACTGGTCACGGGGGACCAAAGTCCACTACTCAAGCTGCTCTTGCTAATCTCTCCTCTCCGTGAGCAAAGTTTTCCACCCGGCTCTTGACTGCATCGTGTTTTCCTTGGTGACTCCGGTACCACGATGCAGCGGGTGCAAGTACTTGGACTTCCACTCCCGGCGATGGGCGGCAGATGCCACGTGCTTGTTGCTTTCACCCATAAAGTGCTGTGCGGCTGAGCTGGTGCAGAAACACCCGGGAGGAAGTGGAGAATGCTGAGCGGCATGTGCCCAAGAACGAGGATCCATCAGGTCGCACCCGGAGAAGACCATGCGTCATCGGTGGCATTTCAGGAGCCCTGGCCTGGCTTTAGACTACAGGAACTGCTTTTATTTTCCCTATTAAGTAAGTTCCAAGTTCATAAATTTCACTGAACTGTCACTGGTATGGAAATGAAAAACTTTGGACTAGCATAGTTGATAGCGACTCACGATTCTAAAATTCATTTTGAAATATTTCACGGAAAATCCTAAGCCTTTGCTCAACCCCACCTCGATCACAAATGTAGATTAGGATTCTTGGTCTGTGGGCTGGAGTTGTCTGGAGGCTCAAAAGGAAGCAAACTCTGGGGCTGGCCCAGTGGTGTAAAGGTGAAGTTCACGCACTCTGCTTTGGTGGCCCGGGGTTCACAGGCTCGCATCTCAGGCACGGACCTAGCGCTGCTTGTCAAGCCATGCTGTGGCGGCATCCCACATAAAATAGAGGAAGATGGGCACGGATGTGAGCTCAACGACAGTCTTCCTCAAGCAAAAGGGGGAGGATTGGCAACAGATGTTGGCTCAGGGCCAATCTTCCTCACCCCCCAAAAAAAAAAAAAAGAGAAAAACGGAAGGCAACTCTGTGATTTTGTTCTCTCTCTTACCAGAACCTGAGGTGCCTACAGCACAGACATAATGACCAGCACACGATTAAGGATGAATATCGACTCCTTGAGTAATGGGAGCAATTAGATGAAAAAACTCATCTATGTATGAGTTATCAATCTTAGAAAAATGTTTGTAGCAGGAGGACTAGATTATTACTCTGCTGTTGCAGTGAAGGAGGGAGACTAACACTGGTGGATCGACTGCCCACAGGCGTGTGTCGGGTCCCACACCGAGCATTTCCAGGTGCGCTGGTGTGCTCCACTGCTGTCACCGATGTCTCTGATTTAGAGACAGGGAACTAAAGGTCAGAGCAGAAAGAGAGGGGAGCAGCCCACAGGCAGAGCCAGCTTCCCAGAGCCCCCGTCCTGGCCGAGCCCCGAGCCTCTGCTGACCGGGCTCTCGTGCAAGCTGCAGAAGGCCTACATTTGGACTTGCAAGAGGTGAATGAGGGTGGCCCGTGGGTAATTGCCGGACAGGCACCCAAACAGCAGGGCAGTGGGAGCAAAGGTCTGGCCGATAGGAGCAGAGTGAGGGAAGCGGCCGTGGTGGGAGGAGGGGATGGGGCCCAGGCTGAGGACACCTTGTAAGACGCTGACCTTCACGCTAAGCTGAGGACCCTGGAGCATTTTGGGGGACAGATTCTAATGGCAGAGACTGGAAACAGGACAGGCAGTGCTAAACCAGCAGAAAGGGGACGGGGCGTCCGGTGGTGGAACTGATGAGAAAGGGTCCAATTCAGGAGACCTTGAGGGCAGAGGCACAGCATTTATGGATGAAGCCTTACTTTGGGGCCTGAGCAAGGGAAGATGGGAGCACAGCAAGAGAGCTAGGTGTGGGGGGAGTCGGGGATCCCACTTTTCAGTCACATGAAGGCTGAGAAGCCTGTTAGACGGTGGGTGAGGACAAGGAGGCCGGGTTCTGAGTCTGAGGCTGGGGGAGAGGACCGGGCTGGGATCTGCTCCCAGGGGCCATCAGCGTCAGCAGGCGGATGGAGCTTAAAGCCCAAGGCTGGGTGAGGACCACTAAGGAGGAAGGTGTGGCTAGAGAGGAGATGGGACCCTGGCAGGTTAGAGGGAGGGGAGATGAGGAAGCGGCAGCGAAGGGCTCTGAGAAGGAGCAGCCGGAGAGGTGGGAGGGACCCCAGGAGGGTTTGCATCCTGGACGCCAAATGAAGAAAGTGACTCGACAAGAAGCGGGTGATGAGCTGTGTCACATGTGCTACCAGAACCAATAAGACAAAGGCTGAACACTGAGCGTTATTCTCGGTGAAACGGACAAAGAGCCATGGGGGTGGAACAGCGGCTTTGAAAAGCCGATTGGAGTCAGCTGGAGAGATATTAGGACGCGGGGGAACGGGCAGTGGTTCCAGAAGCAACATCGGGATCCATCGGAGATGATAACCGTAATAATGAGAAAGAGCACAGAGCAACCGGGGTCACCCCTGGTGGACTCTCACCAACAGGGACGCCCCGTCCATTGGTGCTGGTCGGACAAACCACATGCACATTTATCAGGAACTTTGTGGCAAGGATTTCTGCACCCACGCGAGGCTGCATGAGCTGATTTATAAGTCGCTCACAACTCTCAAATTCTATCATTGCCTTTGCCACGGGCTCTGCGAATGTCACCTGTAGCGGTCACATCATCCGAGGGAGTGATCACACGATGCCCGGTACTCACATCAAGGCGGAAAGACGCTCCTGCGGCAGACCCGTGTGTTCTTTCCCTTTTTACAAGCGTATTTACATTCCCAGCTCCTCTCCTTAAAATATTGAGTATAAATCCACTCCCCGAAGAAGGACGAGAATTCGTTATAAGATCAATAAACAAAATGAAAAGAAAATTGTCAAAGAGAAACCTGCCTGGAAAGCGGGTCTCCCGGTGGAGAGAAACTGGGCTTCTTAATGAATAACGAGAACGAGACGCGCTCCTCCATCGCGTGGCACCTGGCTCCACAGGCGGAGAATAAAGGGCCCGGGAAACTTTGTGTAAAGGAAAGGGGTGTCTGGAGCAGCGGCTGAGCTCAGTCACCCCGCCACTTTCAATTAGCAGGCGACCGGAGTTTTGAGAAAAGGCTCGGTGTTCCGCGTCCCTTTTCACAAATATTGTTTTAAATTTTGGCCAGAATGATTCACACTTCTGATTGCTCTCTACCTCATCATTTTATCTTATTTTCCTTTTATTTTTATACCCTTTTATTTTCCTCGAGGTGTAGATCGCGATTTAAAATGATCATATTTACTTACTTGCCTCCGTGTTTCTTGTCTCTGTATCCTGCCTAAAATCTAAGTTCCATGAGGACAGAGACCTTCCCCGGCTTGCGTATTGCTTGGCATCTGATGGATGCTCCATACGAATTTGTTTATTAAATCTGATTTTCTGTGGCTGAAGCCATGACCTCAACCTGCTTTTCCAGTTTTGGGAGGAGGTGTAGCTCTGAGACAGACAATTAAAATAGATGTTCAGGGTTAGACAGCAACCATTCCCAGCTCCCTGGTCTTTTCTTTACCTTCCACTTCAGAGAATGGAAAATAGCTAAATGTTTGCCTTCCCAGTATTTTTTTTTTTTTTTTGCCACAAGGGATTGTCACATATTCTAGTCCTTAGAGGGAATGTGCTGAGGGTCAACAAAAGCTTTTATGCCCACTATAATAAGAGAAAGCCACTACAGGAAATGACCTTTTCCCGTTGCCTCCATGGTTTCCTGCTTTTGGAAAAAGTCATGATACCTGGAGCTGCAGCAGCCACCTTGTGGCCATGAGGCAACAAGCATGCGATCAGAAAGCTCCCATCTTAAAGATGAAGGAGCAAAAGAATGGAGTGATCTTGGATCCTTGACAACTCTGTTAAGTCATGGGCAGCCACCACCTATCTCTTAGCTAAGTGAGTAAGGTTGTGTGAGTTGAGTCTTCACTTACTTGCAGCTAAATGCATTCTAAATGATGCAACAGCCAGCACATGGCATCACTAAACATCTGTGCGGTAAACACTGGGCTTTCCAGTCAGCCCATAGGATGTTTCTGAGTCATGTTCATGGCTGATTCTTGTCTTTCTAGGTCTAGGGCCGTGCAGACTGAGGCATACACGAGTTCACCCACTTGTTTAATTTCCCTCAGCCAGGACTGAGTCACTTGGATTCAAACCCAAGTGTTCCAAATCCTCTATTTCCCCCGAAACTTTCCACCCACTGGAGGTAACTGACGAAGGTGTGGCAGACCTGGTGGGTCAGGTGTATGCAGCCCAACACAGACACAGAGGAACTGTTTCCCAAGTTATGATTTGCACGATGACAGCTCCCATACTGAGAGGAGATCTGTGAGTCAGATAAGAAATGCCACAAGATATCTTAATGTGAATAAATTTGAGAAGAGATCAATGTCAAAGAGACCTTTCCCCAAGCACTCTTGTTCCTTATCGACGTTCTGCAGATCCTGGTTGAGAATCACAAAGTGCTAGCTGGCCTCTGGCCCTCTGATAAAATAGTCACTCCTTCAACTTTTATTTCTTGTCCATTGATTCCACCAAGAAAACTTGTCGTGATGAAAATCATGTTCACTGACATGGTCAGTCTAGGATTATTATTTAGAAGTTCATGACACACTGTATCAGCTAGGATGCTTTAGCTACAAGTAATTGAGAACCTGACTAATGGTGAATTAAATAATGCAGACATTTAGTCTCTCTCATTTTAAGAAGTCCAATGGTAGGTTGTTCCAGGGTTGGTTATTTCAGTGGAAGCATGAAGACATGATGAACCTAGGTACCTTCTATCTTTCTGCTTAGTCATCCTTAGCTTTCTTCCATAGGAGAGTCTCCTCATTTTCACAAGATGATTGCCACAGCTCCAGGCATCACGTTTTCACCCAACCACATCCAAAAGAAGGAAGAGAACTTTCTCCTAGCACGTCCCTCTTGACCAGGGTATTTTCCCTAACAGATTTCCTCTGATGATCCCTTGGACAGAAGATGGGCCAGTCCTAGCTGCAAGGGAGACTGGAAAGTACATACCTGTCATTTTCAGCAGTTAGGGTGGGTGGAGGGCTTTGCCGGCTGGGAAGAAGGACAGAGGGAGAGAAGGCAACAGAGTCTGCTCCACAGGCCCATTGGTACAGGGCAATGTTGTGAATTCTGATTAAGTTCCTGAAAAGAAACAGCCTTCACCAAACGACCTCAGAATCTGGTGCCGTTCCTCTCACTCCACGGGAAGGCAGTGCAGGGAAGCTGGTCACCACAACATCATCAAATGCACAGTCTGCTGGAGGCTGCAGGGACTCCTGCTGGTAAACTTATATATTTTTTCTCCATTAATTTCAAAAAAAGTATTAAATTAAACCAAGATTTCCCTCCTACACTGTCCCCCGGCCCTCCTCCCTGGAAGCAGCCGCTGCGACCAGCTCATTGTGGATCCTTTTAGAGACCTTCCGTGGATTTGCAAGCACAGACACACCCACCTCACATGCTGACTCCAGCTTCTGGCCTTTGGGAAGTTATAGCACTTTGCAGACATTGAGTCTTTGCAAGCACAGGTGCGTGTGCAATGACTTTTCCTCCACAAGCACGCTAAATAAATACGCTATAAAGAAGCAGTATTTTGACGTTACAGTTGCAAGCAAGGACATGCAATTTACTTGACACTGTTCCTCGCTGGAGAATATCTGTATAATAAATTTTAATTGCACACCCAAATGTTTGGCTTTGCCTGCGTGTGCCAGCGGAGGGGGACGGAAGGGGGGACCTTCAACGAGGCTTAAGTTGTGTGCATGCCCTATTCTGCCTTTTTGTTTTGAACACTTCTCGTGTTTTGCCTTTATTTTGCCCTCAAGGAGATTTTTTTGTGTTATAATTCTATTTTTAAGTGGACTCTGAGTAACTAGGAGCCCTCAAAAGGTTGAAAAATTGGTGAAGAAAGTGCAGACAGAAAAAAAAGCGAGTACAATAAAACTTTACTATATTGTAGGAACAAACTGTATTTATTTACTTTCAAAGTGATACTTTTTATAATCTTGTTTTCATTGTTCAGTTGATACATATTTTATCTGGGAAAATTGTTTGGATATTTTGCATTGGGATGGAAGACGTCACAATTTTTACTGTGAATAACGGTTTCTGAGCAGACTGGGAAAGGGGTTAGTGACCGAAAATAGCTGAAATTCAGAAATTGCACAGTCAGTCTCTTTCTAGTTAATACAAACTGCCACTTTCTTTTTCTCCTTGGACCTATATGTGAAAATCTTTGATTCATATATCTGGCTGCCCTCCAAATGGTCCAAATTCTTCTGTTTAAGAGATGGATATGCTTGTACTCCACGGGAGAAAATGGACAGTTAGCTAACACTGGACACAGATCGTGACTAGGTGAGTCAAAGAGAAGACGGGAGCTGTACCTTTAAGGATGCTGATGAAAAGTGGGCACAAGGAGTGTAATAAGAGCAGAGATGACTCGTTGTTGACCATAAATGGTACCCGTTGCACACGCAAGAAACCTTCCAGACACAGGATTAGCAGCGTACTCCAGACTCTCACTCTCCCATGTGTAGACTGCATTTTCCAAAGATGGCTGCTGTGATGCCTTCCATTGCACGTGCTTCCCTTACGGTGTGTCCTTACCACTCTTCTGATCAAGTGAAAGGATCTGTGTTCTCTCCTCTCGAACCTGGGTGGCCCCTGGTACAGCCTTCACCAACAGAGTGTGATGGAAGTGACGCTCTGTGACTTCCAAAGCTGGATCATAAAAATACCTTCCTGTCCTGGAACCTTGCACTTGGAACCCAGCCACCAGGCCCATGAGGAAGCCCCAGCAGCCTACAGAGAGGCCCACGTGGGGAGGAACCAAGATCCCCAAACCACAGCCCTGGCTGAGCTCCCTATGACCGACAGCTAACACCACCTTGCCAGCCATGTGAGTGCGCCATCTTGAATGTGGATCCTACAGTCGCCAGTTGAGCTGCCTCAGTTGACGCTACCTAGAACAGAGATGAGCTGTTTCCTCTGACCCCTGCAGATTGTGAGCAAAATACATAATTGCTAAGTTACTATGTTTTGGGGGAGTTGTGGTGCAGTAACAGATAACCAATTTTGGTATTAACCACCATCTTGCCACAATATCTCCCATTCCACGTATCCTTCCTACAGTTTGACATTGAGGCTCCTCCAATGAGCGACAAGATCTGTGCTCCTTCCTCTTGAATCTGGGTGAGCTTGTGACCACAGCATAAACGACACTATGTGACTCCCAAGGCTGGGTCATAAAAGGTGATATAGCTTCCCCTTGGTCTCTGGGGGTGCTCACGCTGGGACCCCAGCTGCCACGCTCTGAGGAAGCCCAACTAGCTCATGCAGAGAGACCACATGTAGGCATTTCAGCCACCAGCCCAGCGGGACCCCAGCTGACAGCCAGCCCCAGCTGCCAAACACACGAGGGAAGTCAACTGTAGATTTGTGCTATCCAATATGGTAGCCAGGAACCATATGTGGCCACTGAACTTCCGATCAATTGAAATTAAACAAAGTTTAAAATTCAGCTCCTTTGGTTGCTCTAGCTCCAATTCAAGCATTCAAAGGCACATGCCACTGAGTCACCCCCAGCTTTCAAGTTTTTCTAGCTGAGCCCCCAGACGTGGTAGAGGAGCAGAGACAAGCTGGCCTTCGTGACCGTCTCTGAATTCCTGAGTGTAATAAAACGGTTGCCTCACGTCTCTAGATTTTGGGCAGCCGTGATCACTAGAAGCCCATAGAAAGGCTTGCTGGAATTACTCACAGGTGGATGCACGTGGGCAGCGTCCCAGGCGGGGACCCTGTCCCTTACACCCAGCACCTCCATACAGGAGCTGGAAGGGGCGAGAGTCCTGTGGCCAGGGTCGCCGCCCGGCTTGTGTGCGAAACATCCTGTTCTTGATGCCGACTGCCTGGGGGGTCTGTACCCTGGCCTTGTCTCAGCTGTCGTCTTGGAGCCCTCTCTGCTGAGCCATCAGCGGCTGGGCCACCCAAGGAGGGTCGTCCGGGGGACAAACAGGTTTGTCTCTGCTCCACTTTGTTCCCCATTTGCCACTAAAAAAGGTTACAAGGTATTCTTTTCTGGTGACTTTGGGACAGTAATAAAAATATACATCAATTTCATCCTGGGTGTAATAAAAATCACATATATTTTATCAACGGGAAGGCAGCTGCTGTGACCAAGGTGTTTCTTGGGCAATAAAAATGAATGCGTTTGAATATTTTTTCTCTAAGGTGGAATCTATCTGGCCACGAGAAAAACTGTCATTTGGAGTAAAAATGAGTAAAAAAAAAAAAAAAAATGTAAAAAAGTGGAGTGGAAAAAACTGTTGATGTGGAACAAAGTTTAAGATAGGGGAGCTGAAGTTTAAATCTATGATAGCCCCCTTTTTGGTAGCTGTTTTTCCGTTTGTTAATTCCCGTCCACCCACAGGGCGTGAAGACCGGGAAAAGATGGAGGGTCTGAATATGGGGCTACGAAGCCCTCAGACGGTTCTCCACAGTGTCCACAAACTAGGTCAGAGGGCCACAGAGATGGAGGGAGTGACCGAGCCCAAGGGACCATGGCTGTGTTTCCACTCCCTGTCTTTTATGGTCATCTAGAACACCGGGCAAAGCTTTTAGGGTCCAAAGCATGGACTGTGTGTGAACACGGGGTGACAAACGGCCCCTGAGTTTCACACACGTTCTGCTCATGGGCCTGGTAAAAAAGACGTGAAACACAGACAGAGCTTTGAGTATAAAAATAAGTAACCCTACACTGCGACGGTTAGTTTTATGTCAGCCTGGCTGGCCGTGGGACGCCCAGATGAAACACGATTTCTGGGGGTGTCTGTGAGGGGGTTTCTGGATGGGATTAGCGTTTGAAATGGTGAACTTGGCCAAGCAGATGGCCCTCCCCAGTGTGGATGGGCACCATCCAACCCACTGAGGCCTGGACAGAACAGAGGGTGGAACAAGGAGGCATTCGCCCCTTTTTTCCTGACCCACCGAGTGAGCCGGGGCAGCTCGTCTCTCTTCTCCCGCCCTCAGGCTGGGTCTACACTGTCAGCTCCCGGTTCTCAGGCCTTCACGCTCTGAATTATACCGCCGGCCCTCTCGGGTAGCAGAGGCAGCAGATGGCAGATCGTGGGACCTCTCAGCCTCTGTGACTGTGTGAGCTAATTCCTCATAATAAGTAATTCCTCATAATAATAATAATTCCTCATAATAACTCTTTTTATATATGTGTCTCCTACTGGTTCTGTTTCTCAGGCGAACTCTGACTAACACATATACATACACTTTGAATATATATATTACATATAATGTCAATAATGTTATTTATTATTACATTATTAATATACTCAATATAAAACCAATCACAGTAAAACACTAAAATACCAATCCTTTAGTTAATAATAAAATGATTAATAAATACTAAAATAATTTATAAAATAAAATAATTTATAATGTAATATTAAACATTTTATATTACTATATTATAGACTATAAATTATAATTAATGAAACTAAATAATGATATATTATTAAAATTGCTAATATATAAATATAATAAATATTCAAAGTGTACATATATAATATATATTCAATGTGTATATATATAATATATATTCAATGTGTGTGTATACAACACTGAATATAGATTGTATCTATATATACACACACACAAGTTCCGAAGCAATTTAAATAGATTCCAAATCCCTAGGGTTACTGTTTCCTTTAGAACAGGGATCAACAAACTGTGGCCCACAGCTTGTGTTTGTAAATAAAGTTTTATTGGGACACAGCTGGGCTCGTTTGTTTACATCCCATCCACGGCTGCCTCTGAACTATAAGGCAGAATAGCTGTGACAGAGGCCATAAGGCTCAGAGAGCTGAAAACGTTTACTATCTGGCCCTTTACAGAAAAAGTTTGCCGACCCCGCTTTAGGATGGGGGTCCCACATTATTTCCCCCGGTTGAGTCTGTTTTTCATTTCACACGTCAGGGCTCATGCTGATAACACCCGACGAGGTGGCCCCCCGGGGAGCTGGAGCGTGTGTGATCCTCAGGGTCCCTTTAAGTCTGTGTTTCAGAGCCTTGAACCCCTAGGTGCAAAATCACGCCCTCAAGATTACGTAGCGCTTCTGCCTCTCTTTGAGGATTTAGACAAACTTAAGAATTCTTTGTTCTCCGGGGCGAGGCGTTAGGTCTACACGGTCAGAGGAATAATTTTCCTGCATAAGCTTTGAACCCCTGGTCCTGCCTCTCTGTC
Organism: Equus quagga; assembly: GCF_021613505.1. Lineage (NCBI taxonomy): Eukaryota > Metazoa > Chordata > Mammalia > Perissodactyla > Equidae > Equus > Equus quagga. Next base: position 32,747,740 of record NC_060273.1, on the reverse strand, counting down.
CTGGGGACAGGTCGGGGCCAGGGGGACACATTCGACCTTTGCCACAGCTCCCAATTTCCATTAAGCCGCTCGGTTAGGCAAATGGAGAGTGAATGTGTTTCCCAGCCACGTCCGGGGTTTACACTCAAGGATAATTCAGTATTTAGAAGATCTGGAACCCATGGGCGATGGGAAAGGATGGGACGGCAGGATTTACGGAAATACGGTGGCATCGACTTTTCCAGTGTGTATTTCTCCAGGCTTCTGGAAAGCAACTCGACAAACAGGCAGCGAGCTCGAGCTGTGTGCAGGTGCTGGCCCAGGTCCTGGGGAGGCAGAGACCAGGCCGTCCTGTCCCGCGGGGGTGGGCCCCAGACCCTGCATCGCAACCCAACACCATGGGCGTTATTAGCATAAAATTCACCCTCATGATCGCTGCAGAATATTTCCTTCGTGGAGAAGGCCAGAAAGCAAGACAACAAACTGGGACCATCCAGGTAATGTCTCATTTATCAATGTGTCTTCCTTTCTTTCTCAATTAACCCATTTGTTGTAGGAAAGTCAGACAATAAACTCAACAAAAAGACAGAAAAGGAAAGTTGCCCCCAATTCTATTCCCTCCTCCCGAGAAGCCACTGTGAACATCTGATGGTGTTTTTCTTCTGTACTCATTTTCACGCAAATATTTGTGCTTTTTTTTTTTACAAGATTAGGAGGACACTATATATATAGTTCTGTGATTGTTTCTCTCATTTAAAAACATATTCTAGGGGCTGGCCCCGTGGCCGAGTGGTTAGGTTTGCGTGCTCCGCTGTGGTGGCCCAGGGTTTCGCCGGTTCGGATCCTGGGCGCGGACATGGCACCACTCGTCAGGCCATGTTGAGGCGGCGTCCCACATGCCACAACTAGAAGGACCCACAACAAAAATATACAACTATGCACTGGGGGGATTTGGGGAGAAAAAGTGGAAAGAAAAAAAAAAAGAAAAAGAAGATTGGCAACAGTTGTTAGCTCAGGTTCCAATCTTTAAGAAAAAAAGAAAAAAACATATTCTTCTTCCTATGTCGTTTTCTTCTAATTCAAATGAACTTTCTAACCCGAGCTGAAGAAAACAGGATGCTAACCAATGCTATTTACGCTTATTCGCTGGTTGAAATTTTTGAAGTGATGGCCTCTTGGGTGAGGTTCACAAGACACAAATATATCACCTGAAGATATGTTATTAATTAGAGGATTCCAATAAGGTCAGCCAGAAGAAGAATTGACAAGAAGTGTCTGTAAAGGATGTCATCTGTGCGGCCGGGCGGATCCTGAAACAACACTTTGAAACGTGAACCAAGAGTCACAAACTTAGCTGATGGAAGCAAAGGCAGCTATTTATAGTAACTGTTGTCTCCAGGATTTCTTTATTGTAATTTGGGAAATTTTGGCTGGCTCCCATGGGGTTTAGGCCCTGGTGTTGGGGACATCCGTTGTTAGTGGTAGCTATGGACTAAATATTTATTTCCCCCCAAATCCATTCGTTGAAATCCTGAATGTGATGGCGTTAGCAGGTGTGGCCTTTGGGAGGTCATGAAGTCATGACGGTGGAGCCCTCATGAATGGGCTCAGTGCCCTTATCAGAAGAACAGGAGGTAGCCTGTTTCCTCATCTCTCCCTCTGCCAGGTGAGGACACAGCAGGAAGGCATCCATCTGCAGACCAGGAAGAGGGTCCCCACCAAGAAGCCGGCCATGCTGGCACCCTAGTCTCAGACTTCCAGCCTCCAGAACAGTGAGAAATAGCTATTTGTTGTTGAAGCCACTCAGCTATGGCATTTTTGTTACAGCAGCCTGAACTGACTGAGACAGCGGAAACAATGAGGTTAGGTGGGAGGGAAAGGATCTAAGTGTATTTGTACCTTGCTTTCACGCCCTGTAAGTGCGCGCTGCAATTGGGGGCTCTTCCGGACCACCCTCAGGTCCAACGAATCAGCAAAGGGAAGGGGCGTGTGGGGTAGAGCTTTCTGCCGTCCCAGTGGAGCCGTGCCGACAGCACTTATCTCTCCCATGTTTCTCTGACAAATATGGGGTACTGCCAACTGTGGAAGCTCACCTAGGGCTTGGTGTCCAGAGCTCGTATTGGGGGTCAGTTACGTAAGCATGGCCGACCACCCATGGGGCTGAACTTGGTCTCCAGCCCTTCCACAGGGCCAGCTGATACTGTGTGGCCTGAGAACCCCTGCCCCAAACCACATCGTTAGCATAGACTCTCTAGGTAAAAAGATGCTCTTATCAGGCAGGACGTTCTAAGGGCTCAGAACGTACCTTCCAGGAGTCAGTCAAGGGCCAAACTTTTGAGGTGCAGGGTTTGGACAACCTGGGCCTGCTGACTTAGCTCTGTGCTACACGGCTCCCTTTCACCAACGGTCACCTACTCATTGAGCTGTGACCTAAACTTCTGTGCGATCCATGCCCTTGACCGCAAGTTCGTCCCAGGCCTGAGATGACAGATGAAGAGGGTCCTTCCAGGGCCTCCCTTCTGCTCACTGCTTCCCTTATCTTCCTCTCGAATCTAATAAACAAACTGAGACAGGGCTTATTTATGGCAGATGGTGACACTCTTCCTGACGTGTTGCTAGTCAAAGAACAGTGAGCTAAACGGGAATTCTAGCCAAACACAATGAGAAAATCTTGGACAGTGATCAAAATATAAGGGAGCTGCTCAGAATTGAACGGAGCCACACAAAACGGCACTATTCAGACTCCCGAAGTGCCTGCACGGTTTAATGAATACAAATGTAGGCTAATAATACAAAGAAAGATCGGCAAATGCGAAGGAATTGTGACGTGGTATCCGGGATCATGACTTTATTTTTATCAGGATGTTATTTTTTATACCTTTAGCGTTATAATGGTGAAATCATCGCTCGGATCTCCATAAAAAGCACTATTTGATAACTGTCACAAATATCTTGCCTAGGGAGTTTGGAGAATTCTGCTTGACAAAAATCCTTAAAGTGGACAAAGAACCCGACACACACACACACACACACACACACATCCCTTCCTATGCCACATACAATGGGCTTAAGGAATTAAGCACTCAACACCAGATTTTTTTTTTTTTAAGCATTCAGTAGACAATAAGCGCATGAAAAGATCTCCAACCTCATCGAGGATCATGGAAATGCAAATTAAAGCCACATTTAGCAGGGTGGCAACATCCAGAAAGGGGGACTACAGGAAATGTTGGTGAGGACGTGAATCCACAGGAATACTCACATACTGCCAAGGACGATGATGATAAGACGCAACGACCTTGGAAAGCGATCTGGCAATATCTGGCGCCGCTGATGGCACCCACACGCCACCTGAGTTCATCTCCGATCCCAGGTGCAGACCCTGGAGGAGATCTTGCACATACGTTCACAAGGACGTGTGTGAGAAGCTTCATAGCATCATTGTTGGTAAACACAAAGTGATGGGAATGACAGAAACGTACCTCACCAGGATCCTGGGCAAATGCGCCATGGTATAGCCACACGATGGACACTACGGGGTGATCCCTGTGGGTGCAGACTTCCAGCTTCCAATTGTAAGCACCTGTGATGGGAGCCTAATCAACTCTCATCCACCAAGGCTGGAGGTACTGGGATGTTAGCCCCCACTCCTGAGAGCAGTTCTCAGACAGACTGGTGGAAGCTGGTGGATAAAGAACTCCGGCCCCACCATGCCCCTGAGGCCTGTTCTGCGCCTTCTCCAAGAGTTCCCCAGCGGGATGGAGCCCAAGGGGTTCGCCGTGCTATACTGCCTTCTCTTCCATTGTTGATTTGGAGATGAGTTGAAGAAGCCAAGGGAAATTTATCGCTACTTAATATCTATTATCTATTATTATTATTGTATTTCCCTCCAAATAAATGACCTGGGCTCCAACCCTTGTCTCAGGGCTGGCCTTTGGGGAAACCCAGGCTAAGACATGGCTTGCAACAAGCTGTCTTTGGGAACATTCCAGCGATGCTTTGAAAATGTCCCATCAGGCTTGCCAGAACTCCACTGAGCACAAGACGCATTAATTATCTCTTTAACGCGCTCAGTTCTCTCGGCTGACTCCCCGTACCCTCCTCTTTGTAGCTCACGGGAAGGAGAGGACGGCTCTGACTCTTGGGATATGTTCTCATCGGTCTCCAGACAGGAGCCCCCAACAGCTTGGCTAACTCCCTAACTACATGCGAAGATGCCTCTGTAGATGCCGCTGTCCCCATCACACAGCTTCACGTCGGAGAACAGAGACAAAACTCTCTTTCACTTTTAGATAACTTGGAACAAACTGGAATTTTTCTCAACAAAAGCATACGATTGTACCCAAACGTTCTGATAAAAGACCTTGTTATACACGTCTCCCCTCATCCTTATATTCTAGAAAGTCATGCTACCCCACAGATTGGGGAGGGGTATCCAATAACTGCTGGATTGATGGGTTTTCAAAGTAAAAACGCATGCAAGTGGCCCACCAACATGGCACCTGCAGACGGACGTTCTCCATACCGCATTCGTCATTTGCTTCTTGGTCCTAAGGCGTGGCCAGACAGATTATTGAGTATGATATAAAATGAAAACTATTTAGTAAACAATTTCATTTACAGTACAAACTAATCAAGCTAACGTTATTCTAGCTTGAAATTGGTCACTTTAACTAAAAACAGGACAAATTCTGAAAGGGACTTGGAGCCCCCAAAATCTTATTTAGTGAGGTTGAAACCTGGAATGTTCCATATCTTTTTTTTTTTTTTAGGTGAGGAAGGTTGGCCCTGAGCTAACATCTGTTGCCAATCTTCCTCTTTTCTTTTTTTCTCCCCAAAGTCCCCCAGTACATAGTTGTATATTCTAGTTATAGGTCCTTCTGGTTGTGCTATGTGGGTCGCTGCCTCAGCATGGCTTGATGAGCAGTGCTAGGTCTGTGCCCAGGATCCGAACCGGCAAACCCCAGGCTGCCGGAGTGGAGCGTGTGAACTTAACCACTTTGCTACAGGGCTAGCCCCTCCATATCTTTTTATGTTGCCTTAAATCTCTTCTGGAATGAGAAGCATTATAAGATGGGTAAGCATACAATTTTTTTTTTGTCTCAACTGGGAAAATTTTGAAACTGAAAAGTGATGCTAAAATATAAATAAATTTTAAAATATTTATTTCTTGGCTGGCAAATTAGTTTCATTATATTGGTGAGCCTATAAAATAATTTTCAAAAAATAAATATTTTTAAAAGTAACTAAAATCTATGTGCATTAAAAGAAAAACAGTTGTAAATTCTTTACATTTAAGAGTACATCTGTAGGGGCCAGCCCAGTGGCATAGTGGTTAAGTACACATGTTCCACTTCGGCAGCCCGGGGTTCCCTGGTTTGGATCCCAGGTGCGGACATGGCACTGCTCGGCAAGCATGCTGTGATGGGCGTCCCACATATAAAGTAGAGGAAGATGGGCACCGATGTGAGCTCAGGGCCAGTCTTCCTCAGCGAAAAGAGGAGGATTGGCAGCAGATGTTAACTCAGAGCTAATCTTCCTCAAAAAAAAAAAAAAAAGAATACATCTGTAATATAATACAATATATTTAAAATAGCGTTTATCTGAACGCCAGATAGTAAAATGGGAAGAATAATTATTTTTGGCAGCTATTCACATATTTCCTTCAGTTTTTAGCCACATCTACTCCTAACACCCTGTCACTGGGTGTTTTTCTGGAAAACAAAGTTTTTCAATATTGTTCTATTTTATTTTTCATAAAATTGCCTGCAATCTTCCTCAAAGTAGTTTTTATGATTAATGAATCTGAAATCGTTGACACCTTCAATCGATCCTTCTAGTCAATCATATTTTAAATTGCAAAAATTCTTCTCCGCAGAGGGCTGAGCTGTCTGAGAAGTTCACAACAAATCCGATAATGGAAGCTATTATCAATTTTATTATTTTTGTGTGAAGTATTTCAGTCCAAACTTTTACAGAGCCTGTCTCTTTGCTTCCGTTCAGAATACCTTCTGTTGACAAATATTTTTATGAATCGAAATTCGCCACGGAACTTGACTCTACTGACGATCCTTTTGAGTGTTTTGCTAATCAAAGACGCCGTGAAATTCTAAGTATCAATTTATTGGAGTGCCAATTTAAACTGAGTATCAATTTATCAAATTAAAAATAGAAGCTCCATCAAAAGATACTTCCTGCAAGTCTGGATAACCCCAAACACAATTTTAGAATTTTAAAATTAAATCTTGCACATGGTTTGAACTCATGTCACTTAGGCTGTTTACTTCCCTGCTTCCTTTTGTGGGGACAAATTTCAATACCTTCCTGATTGCAGAGTTTATTTTCAATAATTGCCGTTTGCTAAGATCTTCAAGTGCTGAAGATCTTTTGGTCTCCATGATTACTTTAATTAAAAATTTCCAACTGATTTGAAAAAAAAAAGCATCCAAAATTTAGAAGTTCATCTATAAAAAAATTTAAAAAGGCACTATCATTTTAGGATACTTAGTTTTCTCTGAAGCTTCAAACACTGCTAAAATGCATCGACGACGGGAAGTGAAGAGAGAGAGGGTTGAATTTTTCAAAAAATTATCATCAACATCCTTTAAATATTTTTGTAGTTCCATTACTGTTGGTATAAAGAAAATATCGTAAATTGTGACAGGCACCGTTTCTGTTTCTATTGGCAGAATATTGCCATGTATTTGTAAGCAATTATGTGCACCACAACCATTTTCCAAGTACGTATTTTCCCCATAGATTTTATTAGTAAGAATTTTATCAGTAAGAATTTTAACAATTTTCAACAACATTCATAATAATTTTCGGTTTTCACCTTCCGAAAGATGGATTTTCAAAGGCTTTACTTTGATACTATGACTTGGGTGAAAAAAAATCTATTATTGGAATGAACGATTTTCTCTTAGAAATATTTCGTGGTCTTGATACAAAACTGGCATCATTTAACTGTGAAATTCTGCTGATGAAGTCAACACATTAACTGCTGTTGCTTTATTTTTTGTACACGTGCAATGAAACTTGGGAGTAAAAATGAGCAGCATTAATTTAGAAGAACAATCATTTGATCTAAATGAAAAGTCAGGCTTCACAGAGTTCTATGGAAATGTACCTTCTCCAGCTGCACGTGTCACATTGCCACCTTTGAGCACTGTCTTCTTACAATGACAATTAACTTTTGAAGCAGAGCCTGAAGCTTCTTCAGCAGGTTGGCCTTTTTCTGGTTTTCATGGTGGGGCGTGCCATCACCATGGCCCCATGAAGGACGGTAAATGTCGGCAAGAAGTTTGTGTCAACTACATATTCGTCATCTACTTTCTGGAGAAATGGAAGTTCAGTCCTTAATTTTTACTAAACATGCACTTTTGCTTTTCACTTTCACTTTATTACTACTTTAAGAGTTTCTTGCATAAATAAAAAGAGATTGCCACACCGTAAAATGCATAACTCATTGTGGATTTACTCCACGCAATCAATGTCCATATAACGCAAGAGCGTTCAGATAATTCCTTCTAACACACTCCCCAGAGGGCTGCTCAGCCTTGCTTCCCACACACATTTCACGTGTCCCTCTGTGTATTTTCCAGAGAGTCGCAGTGGCCTCACCAACTGGTGGCCTGGTCATTTCATGCATCTTGCAGGCCAGAGCACAGGCAGCCATGCTGGATGCTTCCCTTCATCCTCCAAACTGGCAGGAGTTAGCTGTGTCCAGCCTCTCCGGTCCGAGTTCATGCCACATTATGGGCAAGCCCGCTCTGTTTAATCAGGGAGTCCCCCACAGGCTCTCCTTGAAAGATGGGTAGCAGTTCACGTTGGACAAGCCTGGGGCACAGCGGCGGATGAGCGCTGAGCGGCGTTCAGGTTTAGTCACGTGTGCGAGTGAGACTCTGCTGTCTGCACCTGTGTCTCACACACTGCTGGAGGAGATGATGGCCGACGCTCCGCGCGCACAAAGGGTGCTTTCCATCTGGGCTTGTTCTGACGCGGCTTTAGAGGATAGTGTGGTTAGAAATGCGACATCTAAGACCACAGACGGAAATAGAGACAGCTTCAGGCAAATCGGGAAGTTTGGTCACCTTTTAGACAGACAGATGGAGAGACAGAGAGAGAGAGAGATAGAGAGGTAGAGCGATAGGTGATAAACGGATAAGTGATAGACGATAGGTGTATACTTAGATGATATATGATACATAGATACATAGATGATAGACAGATGCACAGATAGATGATACATAGATGGATTATAGGTGATAGATGATAGGTAGATAGGTGATAGAGATGGATAGATGATAAATAGATAAATGATAGATGACAGGTAAATAGATGATAGATAATACATAGGTGATACATAGATAGACAAAACGTAGATAGATGACAGACGATAAATGATAAATAGATGAGTTATAGATGATACATAGATAATAGATAGATAAGAGATGATAGATGATACATAGATAATAGATAAGAGATGATAGATGATACACAGCTAGATAATAGATAGATCGTTTTGCTAATTGTCAATTAATTTTAGAGCTGACTATGCTCAAGTTGACCACTAATATCTGGCAGACTTACTATTTTGTGAAATCTTAAGCATAAGTGGGTTTTACTGTGTACTGAGAAGTCTCCTATTCTAGGAACTTACAATCCATCTGAGCTTCAGTTTCCTTATTTCTAAAATGGAGACAACAGGCATTTCCTGCTCAGAATACAAAGGGGTGACATCGAATGAGATGCCGCCCATGAGCATGCTTTGAGAAATGTGAACGAGAAGCATTCTCCTTTCTTAAGAAGAGGATCTCCGATGTAAAATCTCCATCGTTCCAAAGTGCTTCCACATTCCTGCCAGTCCTCTCGGGGAAGAAAAATATGTTCTTTCTTATTCTGGCGAGATAAGAGACACGGAGGAGAGATGAGAGCTGTTATTCTTATGTAGATATCCGTTTCTTCCAACTAAAAGCCATCATTTATTGTGTTTGATTTTTTAATTAAAAAAATATATGAGAGTATTATGTACATGCAGTTAAGAAGTCAGATAGCATCACAAGGCTTATAATGAAAACCAATCATCACGTGGCCGACTCTCGCTCTTCACGGACACCCACTTTTAACTGTTTCTATTGCGGTAAAACGCACATAACCTAAAATTTACTATTTTAACTATCTTTAACTGAACGGTTCAGTGGCATTGAGCACATTCCCATTGCTGTGCAGCCATCACCACCATCCATCTCCAGAACTCTTTCATCTTCCCAAACTGAAACTCTGTCCCCATGAAAAAATAACCCCCTACCCCGTCCCCAGCCCCTGGTATCCACCATCTACTCTCTGTCTCTATCAACTGACTACTCCAGAGGCCTCGTATAAGTGGAATCATACAGGATTTGTCTTTTGTGCCTGGCTTATTTCACTTAGCATAACGTTTTTCAAGGTTCATCCACGTGGTAGCAGGCGTCAGAATTTCATTGCTTTTTAAGGCTGAGTACGATTCCATTTATGGAGAAATGGAAGACGCTATTTATAAAATACCATCTACAAAATGTGTACCCCACATTGTGTTTATCCATTCCTCTGTGCACGGGCACTCGGGTTGCTTCCACCTTTTGTCTCTTTTGAATAACACTGCTCTGAAATTTCGGCTCCGAAGGAAGTGTGACATTTAAAACTGAAGTTTACATTAGAGACCGCCCTGGCCCTGACTAGTAAGATAACTATTCTTCAAATCTTGACCGAAACTGAGGCTTGGAGACCACAGTGTTGCTCCTTTGGGTGCCCTCGGCAGGAAAAATTCCTTACTGTGAACAAAGCCACATAGTGGTAAATTAATCATCGTCGAGAGCTTGGCAACATCAGGAAGCACGAATCTAAATGGAAACTTTGAGTTGCTGCAGATGAAGAGATGAAGCAGATTTGTTACCGATTTCTCTCTCCGGTGTGAGGATGTCTCGGAGGTGCAGGACCCAGGAGACGCTGTGAAGACTCTGTGTGGCCCCTCTGCCTGCCAGGAGAGGAAGCACATTTGCAGAGAGAGAGAGACTTAGAAAGACGGTTCATTACAGCTGTCAGGAAAAGCCAGAGAGGAACTGCCCAGGGCTGCAGCTGCCATGGCGGAGCAAAGAAACCAGAGATGATGAATGAAGTTGTTGCAGAATCTGGAAACTTCAGGACCTGTGGGAGCCCCAAACAGCTGACTCTGTTCTGATCTCTCAAATAGCGCTTTGGTGAACTGTAATTATTTTGCATTTCTCAGCAACATACATGAGCGGCCAGGCAGGTGCTGCTTTTTCCCCTCTGAACACTGTTTTGGAAAGACATAAAGTGCGTGGTATGATTCATGAGCAGGACAGTGACTTCATCTCTAAGGACAGCCTTATTAAATATGTAGGACCACTCCAGCCTCAGACTCTGGAGTAAAGGATGTCGCTAACCCTGCCCTTTCGCCCTTTGGTCTCCAATAGCAATCAGTGCGACACCACGATCCATTTCTCAAGAGAAAGCTAAGTGGGCAGTGGTAATGTCATTGTGCATTTCCAAAAAGAAACCCCTTGGCTGATGAGCCAGAGAAAATGGACTTGGAACAGCCAGAGAAATTCTAATGCTCTGAAGACAGAGGGCATCTTGAGCTGGATCTTGAACATCGGAGAGGACAAAGACAAGACTTTCCCTGGAAAGGTGGAGGAGGATAGCCTGGGGGTGGGGGGGGGGAGGAGGGAAGCGAGGGAAAGGGGCCAGGCGTAGGAGCCTTGAGCAGAGAGGGGATTCTGCTCTTCCCAGGAAGAGGAGAGCATTTCCCAACGCCCCTGGAGACGTGTGAGTTACCTGCTCTGTGGAGTGATGGCAACACTTGGCTGAGCAAGTAGGTGATTCTCTATGGCGGCTTTTGGCAACCTTGAAGCTTCCTTGTCTGTCGGCTTCCTAGCATCATCGCCGTGTGGCATCTCCCACCATTTCTCCGTCTCCTCCTCCTCTCGCCTTCACCGGTCCGTCCTCCTCAGTTCATCCTCTAGACGCTGGCGTTCCCCAGGGCTGGGGCCTGGCTCTCTTTTCTTCTTGCTCCAGTTAGGTGGCTCCCCTTGGGTATGCCACAAAAAAAGAAAATGAATCCAAGGTGAAACAAACGTAAGAGAGAACAGATTACACAACGTAAAGCGAATTTCCACTGGGCATCTCAACCTGCCTCATGAACCAAATAGCCCTTGGAAGCAGTAGTCAAGGAATCATTTGGTGAAAGTTGACAAATGACCTGCCAACGCTCTGTTAGTCATTCTGCCAGGACTAACTGTCCGTTACTCTGGGTGCCCCAAATCCTACCTTCCTATCCATTTCAGCTGAGCTCTAACCACATGACTACTATATGGCGTCTCAAATGTTACCACACTCAGATGTGCAAATAAAACGTAGCTTCTTTATTTCCTACAGCTGGTCGAATTTTCCTTCCCAAGCTCCACCTGGCTGGATAGAGGGATGGGAGGGAGTCTTACTTTCTGCAATCAGCCTCTGCCACCCTAACTACCATCTTTTAGGTGAATATTCAGTTTCCCAGCATTCCCGCTCTCCCAAGGAGGCATCTGTGGGTCTAGGGGCATCCAGGTTCTCAGGGCATTGGGTTGGGCAGCACCCCTGGCCTCATACCTGCGGGTCTCCACTAAGAGGGGGCTGCTTTGCCCTCTGTGGGTTCTCTGACTGGCATCCACTGAGAAGTGGTGTTTGTGGTCCTGTTCCTGGGCATTCAGCTGGTGTTGGAAGCTGACTCCTAGCGAAGATAACACGGTCTGTTTTCTCTCCATGCTCCTAGGAAGTGTGACCAGTGCAACTTTCCAGGAAGTTGACCATAGACTGCTCCAGCACACCCCTGCTGGGACGTGAGACTGCTCAACTAGGCAAAGCATTTGCATATCAAACGACTGTGTATTTATCAAAACTCCTTCTAGATCCTCGCTTTACTGTGCCCACCAAACGCAAACTATTAGATGGAGAACTTTGCCCAGCCGCAGTTGGATCTCCCCATTGAAAGACCCACCTTAAGTCACTGAAGACATGTAGTGGGCTGAATGGTGCCCTCCCCCCTGCAAAGATATGTCCACATCCTAATGCCTGGATTCTGCGAATGTGACCTTATTTGAAAAGAGGGTCTTTGCAGATGCAACTAAGGATCCTGAGACGAGGAGACCATCCTGGATTATCTTGGTGGTACCCAAATCCAATGCTGAGAGTCCTTATAAGAGATGCAGAGACAGAAGAGGAGGAAGCAGTGTGGCCATGGAGGCAGAGATTGGAGTGATGTGGCCGTAAGCCAAGGAATGCCAGCAGCCACCAGAAGGTGGGAAAAGCAAAGACCAGATTCTCCCCAAGAGCCTTTGCAGGAAGTGTGGTCCTACCAACTTTGGACTTCTGGCCTCCAGAACACTGAGGGAAGAAATTTCTGTTGCTTTTAGCCAGCCAGTGGTTGTAATTTTTTACAGCAGCCACAGGAAAGTAATACAAGCCTGGACCTCAAAACCCTATATATGTCGACACTTGACATCCTCAACCAAGACGCTACTCAGACTCTGTTGAGGTGGGGTTATGCCTAACTATGGTGGGTAATAAACTCAGTTGTGCTCGGTCAACAGGTCATTTGTGGTCTTCTGGGGGAATGACAGTCAATAGCTTTCTTCCTTTAACTCAGACCCTTTCTCTTAACCACCATGTTATAATGCCTCCCAAGACTCTACAAAGAAAATACCCAATAGCGGTTGAAGATCTCTGTCTCTCTCCATCATCTCTCATCTATATCTATGAGAAAGAGAGAGCGAGCAAACCTTTGGATCACACTGAGATAATTCCCCTTCTCATAAGGATTCTCTCCTAGGAATTTGATGCATTTGTCCTGCGGCATCTCGGTCCAGAAAATTGATGAATTAACTTATTTGTTCATTCTTTGCCCATTTACTGGATTTTTTTTATTTACATACGTTTTAGCAAGACCCTTGGGAACCTAGAATTAGTACACAAAAATGCTTGATAGTGTGTAGAGGGGAGAATACTTAAGTAAAATGGAAACGGGAAGAAAATACACGTCTAAAATGTGTCTTATGGGTGCCTAATGGCCTCCTCCTGCATGAGTATTGATGCTTTACCCAGAATGGAGCCAGTTCCAGCTGATGGCAGTCGCTCCAAACAATGGGAGAATTACAGCATGCTTAAAAACATGTAGAAAAAGACGAAAACTCCCACTTAATAACACTCAACATGGATGCTTAAATGCCTGCTACCGTGTTGGCATTGATAAAAGATCAGCACGCCCAAGATTTTATATGACAGCCCTGATTTCAACTATTCTGTCTTTTGGTCCGTTTCTGTGTTATAATTTGAACACTGCAATATAGAAACAAGCCCGGTTAACCATGAGAACTATCCATTCCTCTCTTCCAGAAATATCTGAGTGACACAAAGTGGAAAGTCACAGGTTTTGGACTCGGGTACCATACTACCTGTGACCTTGGGCAGACTGCTCCAGCTCTCTCTGACTCCATATCTTCATCGGTCACTAGTGAGGAGTAAATGAGGTCACCCACGTTCTGGGGTAATATTGTGAAGAATTCACCAGCATGTTCCTTTTTCTTCCTCTGTTAGATCCTGGATGTTGTCACTTATAACTGGAGGGCAGTCTTTGGCCCCAGGGGATCAGGAACATCACATCGAATCACCGAATCTTTTTTTTTTTTTAAAGATTTTATTATTTCCTTTTTCTCCCCAAAGCCCCCCGGTACATAGTTGTATATTCTTCGTTGTGGGTTCTTCTAGTTGTGGCATGTGGGACGCTGCCTCAGCGTGGTCTGATGAGCAGTGCCATGTCCGCGCCCAGGATTCGAACCAACGAAACACTGGGCTGCCTGCAGCAGAGCGCGCGAACTTAACCACTAGGCCACGGGGCCAGCCCCTCGAATCACCGAATTTTAAGTTTGAAAGAACCAAGGCCTAGATCTAAGACAAAGAGATTTGGTATAATCAGTGTGGTGGAGGCAACAGCCCCAAACTTATGTCACCGCGGAAGCAATGAGTCTCCCCTGAATTTGTGTCGAAGAAGGCAATTGGAAAGAGAGCAGAAGTCCGGACGCTGGTGAGATTTCTGCACCCTGCACCCCCACCAGGTGAATAAGAAGGTTTGGGGGGAGGGTCTCCGTGAGCCCAGATAGTTAGAGTCAGAAGGGGGGGCGGTAAGGAAGAGGACACATTAACGCACCTTATTAAAAACCTCCTCAGAGCATGGAGATCTGAATTTTAGACACTGTCTTTTCAAGGGACTTATCTCACCTGCAAAATGGGAATACTGACCACATGTAAGAAAAAGAATGCGGTCACTGAAGTCAGGAAATCTGAGTTGGAATTCTGTCTACAGTAGACAGATAGCGTACCCCCACCTACTGTACAGGCTGGTCTGTGTCACTGGCGGAAAACAGCAGAAGTTATGGGATGCCGCCGTCTAGATTGGGGTGTAGAAGACACTGCCGCTTCCTTCTTCACCCATCTCTCTCCTGGGTCGCTGGCTCTGCAGGAAGCCAGCTGCTGCATCTTGAGCAGCCCTCTGCAGAGGCCCACGTGGTGAGGCGCTGAGGCCTGCTGCCCACAGCCACGTCGGGGAGCTCGGAAGCCCGTCTCCCAACACAGTCACGGCTTCAGACAACTTCAGCCCTAGCTGACATCTGGGCCGTAATCTCACGAGAGACCCCAGGCCGTAATCTCACGAGAGACCCCAGGCCAGGGCCACCCGGCTGAGCCCCTCCCAGTACACGCTCCCCGTCCCCCACCTCCAACCCCAGCACACGCTCCCCGTCCCCCACTACAACCCCAGCACACGCTCCCCGTCCCCCACTACAACCCCAGCACACGCTCCCCCCGACCTCCAATCCCAGATAGAAACCCCTACCGTTCTCCCTTCGAGGAGGTGGATCTGAGTTCTAACTCCCTTCTCCCCGTCTGACCGCCTTTCGATAATAGTCACCCTCTTTCCTTGCCACCGTCTGGTGTTTCAGTTTTTTTTTTTTCACTGGCCCTCCTGTGCACCAGGTAAACGGACCCGTGTTTGGGCTCGGTAACAGTGTCCTTATGAGAAGAGGCGATCAGGACACAGAGCGAAACCCTGGGCTCTCACGCACAGAGTGAGACCCGGTGGGGACGGAGTGGGAAGGCGGCCACATGCAAGCCCAGGAGAGGCCTCAGGAGAAACCAAACCTGTTGACACCTCGATGTTGGACTTCCAGCCTCCGGAACTGTGAGAATAAATTTCTGTTTTTAAGGCTCCCAGTCTGTGATGTTTTGTTCTGCCAGACCCAGCAAACCAATACAACGACTCAGACTTTTTGCTGCTCTGCATGTGTTCACGAATTAACCACAAAAACACTTGGGGTATTGATTTGGGGGTTTCAGATAAATCTTAGCAAGTAGGCAAATTCCCAAACACTGAATCTATGAATAATGAGGATTGACTGGACTGCCACCAAGCCCAGTGCATGGTCTGTTCCTTGCGGCCGTAATCAAATATGCAGATTTTGATTGAATCCCAGCCCCACCAGCAGAGAGCAGGCCCCCGATCTCAGAGGGACAAGTGGGTAAAACAGAGACGCAAGGAGAGAAATTTCTCACCAAGCAGCCAGCTCTGTCAGCACGCTGTGGGCCTATTTTTTCCTCGACTCACTTATATCTCAAATTCCTTCCACAGGTTTCACTTCCTTTTTTTTCATTTTTATTTTCCTTTTTCTTTAGTGCAGGGTGTATTCGGGAGGGCCAGAGGCTGACTGAAGCATGCAGGGTGGCCCGAACCCCACGGGGCCTGCTCAGATTTCCTCCCGCTGCTTCAGTGCGTGGACAGGTGCCCTGCTATGGAGCATCCCAGCCTTATGCACAGCCCGTTAAAAACCGCGACTCTGCTGACCCGAAATCAGTGAGACATGGCGCCTCTCTGTTCTTTTCCCGGTAATGAGCAGCGATTTCCGCTGGGACATTTGCCCTCTTAACAAGCTACCCCTTGGGTCGCTGGCTGGGATTAAAACGTGGCTGGAAGGGGTGAGCAGGGTTTATGATTCTCAAAAATATCGACCTCACGACCCTGGACTCATTAGCACCACGCTGTACAAACAAGGATATGGCCCAGATAGGATCTCTCCTTAGCAAAAACTGGCCACTACGTATTCAGGTAAAGTGGAGAGATGTCTTTATCTTCCCTGATAACACAGCTTATCGCCGCCTTTTGATACAACCGTAACCAATGTCGTGAAATCAACTGCTCTGTATGTCAGAGAAGTTCGTCATCTCTCGTCCACTTAGCAAGGATCTTTTTTATAAAATGCATTATGAACAATAATTCTTTTAAAATCACTGTGATATGAAAACCTTATATATTCTAAAATTAGACTTTTTTCCTTTTTCAAGTTGATCAATAACTTTTTGAAAAGATAATACATTCACGTGGTTCAAAATTCAGAGGATACGAAACAATACATAAGGGAAATCTTCCTTCCACCTCGTCCTGCGCAACCTCATTCTTCTCTCTAGAGGCAACCCATCTCATGGGTCATCGTCCAGATGTATACATTTCCAGACATATTTCTTACGTATAGACATCCAAACACATGCATGTGTGTGTATGCACACACACATATGTACATATACACACAGACACACGCGTGTGCACATAGTATAACACAGATACTCTTCTATATCTTGTCTTGTTCATTTGACTATACTGTCCTTTCGCATTATTTGCAGATTCTGCATTTGGGAATTTGCCTACTTGCTAAAATCTATTTGTAACCCCAAAGCAATACTCACAGTGCTTCTGCAGCCATTTGCAGACCTGCTAGGGCAGTGAAAGCTTTGAGTCGCCCCACTTGCTCCTTCCAGCTGTGAATGAACAAGCCGATGCTCTACGTCCTTGTTTCAGCTCTCATGCCGTGAACAAGAGTGCCACGAGTTTTGCACTTTTGTGATCTTCGTTGGTGATTTCGTTGTTTAAAATGGCCCCTGAGTGTGGTGCTGAAGCTGGCTCATGTTCGGAAGCGTGAGGAGGCTGGGATGGGCCTGATGGAGAGAACACGTGGGTTAGAGCGGCTTTGTTCAGACGTACATTCTATCGCTGTCGGTCGTGTGTTCAACGTTTGTCAATCTACAGTGTATGCTAACGGAGGCGTCTTTAAACAGGAACACACACAAAAGGAGGTTATGAATTGACTGGTTGTGTATTGGACGAGAACGTTGTGACCAGAGGCTCAAAGGAACCTAACCCCATATTTCCCCTGGGAGCAGTGGTTCAGTATTTGCTAATTCAGGGTTTGAGGCAACTTTACAGAACGTAATTATAGTGAATAAGAAGAATCGACTGTATATTTTGGCGGGAGCTCTGTATCTTATGGCTGAATCCATTATATCGATGTGTCACGATACGTTTAATAGTCCTCTCCTCTGTTGACGGGCGTTAACTTGTTTCCAGCCATTGGTTTTACAACGTCTATAAGTTCTTAAATAGTGGCTTCAAGTTATCTGACACCCTTCTCATCGCGAGGTGGGGTGTGTGTTGTTTTCCCTTGAATTCGAACAGGCTTGTGACTGGCTTGGCCGATAAAGTATGGTGGAACTGACGTGGGCATCTTCTGAGTCCACGTCACCAAAAACCATGCAACTTGTGCCAACTCTCTTGGATGTCCATTCTCAGGATGCCCGTGCAGAATGGTCTCTCCTTGGACCCAGCTGTCACGCCGGTAGAAGCCCAAACCACAGGAGGAGGCCATGCTCAGGTGTTCTGGTTGATACTCCAAGCTGAGCCCACTCTTCAGGCCACCCCAGCCCAGGTACCAGACATTTGAGTGAAGAAACTTCCACATGATTTCAGCTCCAAGTGAGCAAATCGCTCCCAAATATTGTAGTCTTCTTAGATGAGGCCACAGACATCCCAGAGCGGAGACAAGCCATCCTTTCTCCCTCCTGTACAGATTCACGACCCACAATATTGCAGTGCGGGTTGCTTTATGCTACGAAGCCTGGGGTGGTTTTTCACAGCAGTGGTGCCTGGAATGGAACTGGGTTCCTGGCGTGGGAGCACTGGCGTAGCAAAAACCTAAAACTTGTGGCACTAATCTGGAGGCCAGACAGTGGGCAGAGTGGATGGGCTACCACTGAGGGCTTCAAGGAATGTGCAGAAAATGCTGTTGGAAGCTGGTGGGGAGGAGACACTGGTTACGTGGTGGCAGAAAGGTTCGCAAAATGGCTGCC
Source organism: Equus quagga (assembly GCF_021613505.1). Taxonomy (NCBI): domain Eukaryota; kingdom Metazoa; phylum Chordata; class Mammalia; order Perissodactyla; family Equidae; genus Equus; species Equus quagga. The sequence continues at coordinate 32,729,497 of NC_060273.1, read as the reverse complement.
TGTGGCAATATGATAGATAGGCAATGTTTGTAACGAGCTGATGGATCTGGCTAGGAAGATTTCAGGCAAAATGGTGACATGTCAGCTGATTTATTTTTATTAAATTACCTCTTCTCTGAACTGTCTCTTCATAGCCTTTGTCCTTATAAAAATTTTGTTATTAGTTTCTTCTTATTAGGGAATTTAGACATTTGTGATATGAGTGGCAGATATTTTTCTATTTGTCATTTGCCTCAGGGCCCTACTTAGACTGGATTTTCATACAGAAGTTTATTGTCATTATATTACTATTATTATAATGTAATCAAATCTGTTTTTTAATTATAGTTTCTGAAATTGTATCATAGATACATAGCTCCCAAATCTGGGATTATTTTTTAAACCTGTGATATTTCTTTTTATCACTTTTGTGGTTTCCTTTTTAAAAATAATTTCCATCTTTGTTCTAACTTATTTATTATTTTTGTGGATGTGAGAATGGCCACCCAGTTGTTCTAAGACCATTGATTGAGATGCCAATTTTGTCATAAACTAAATTCTCATGGATATTTGAGTCTATTTCTGGACTTTTCCTTCTGTTCCATAGATTTTTTTCCCGTCTATCCATGTGTTAGTATTACACTGTTTCAATGATTATATGTTTAAAATAGGTTTTAATAAATAAATAATAAAATAAATACATTTTAATACTCATCTTCCCTTCTTTTTCTGATATCCTATCTGTTTCTACTTGTGTTTCCATGTTGACTTAGCATCAGCTGTGTAAATGAAAGAAAGAAACACCCTATTGGTATTGTTCTTGGGGTTACGTTAGATTTATACACCAATTTTGGAAGTGTGGGCATCTTATTATGCTGAATCTTCTGATCCAAGAATGCGGTATATGTCTTCATTTATTCTGGGCTTATTTTGTGCCCCTCAGGAGCATTTTTAAGTTTTCTCCATAATGACCTCGCATATTTATTCTTAGGTATTTTATCTTTGTTCTTGCTGTTACTGCTTTTTCGGGGAATTATTCCTTCTGTTATATATTCTAATTAGTTGTTTTATATGTGAAGCCATTTTTTATACAGTAATATTGTTTTTTTCTTTCCCTTTTTTGCCTGCAGTTTTAGACAAAGAAAAGTCTGTCTTCTATTTGTGATTCCCATTTCATCCCACCTCCCCTGCTTCTCACACTCGACCGACACTTCCAGGGGGATTTCTGCGTCCTCTGGGGGCATCCAGTTCATGTCACTGCAAACAGGGGAAGGCCTTCTTTAGCCAGAAGTGTCCTTTACGGCTCTTTCTGAGACATGCAGCCGCTGTCGGTCACAGTTCCTGTTATTTGCAGTCAAAGACAATCCTAACCAATGAGAAGACAATATGGGGAAAGCAGGGCTTCACAATGCGGATGGGCGGGGCCCCATGACATCATCCCGGCACCAATGTGAGGGCTACCTGTGGATTTTTCAGCCCATAAATGCTGTTTTGTAGGAAACCAGTTTGACTTGAGCTCTCTGGCCCCTGCACCAAGAGATTCCCCAGTGACTCAGAAACAACGCTCTATTCATCCTCGAAGTCGCTATTCACTGACTGCCACTGGGTGACGGGCATGTGTCACCGTCCGTGGACTTTTACAGTCAGATACTGGAGATTTACCTTGTTCTTCTGATTGTGTCATGTTGTCCTAATTTCTTCATGTTCCTTGTAGCTTTGCATGAGTATCTGCACGATTGAAGAAACAGCCCCCTCTCCCGGGTTTTACGGACTGGCTTTGACTGGGAAAGACCCTCACCAGCCCACCTGGCTAGAGAGTCTGGGTTTTTGTTCCTTGCTCTCCTAGATGCCCAGTCTTTTTTTTTTCTTTCTTTCTCAGGAGCCCAGAATCTCTTGCTCTCTCTCATCTCTGACTATGTCAGTTCCATCAGTGGTCCACGTGAGGCGAGATAGAAACAGGCCCCTCAGGTACATATTCAGAGAGTCCACCTGCTGGCTAGTGGACCTCGGGCGACTGTGGCCGTGTCTCCTCCATCTGTTTCGTCACTCACGGAATGACTCAGGCCACCAAGGCAGGTTTGACCACTATAAAGTTTTAAATGGTGTTTAATTGTATAATTTTAAATGGTTGCCATCCTTTGTTACTGCTTAATGCATACATGAAATACACCATTATTCAAAGATGAGAAGCATATGGAACTCTGAATTTTAAATATAAGTTTGAGTAGGAGAATAAAAAGGAAGAAAGAGTCTTCAAATTTGTCTCTAGATGACACTCGCAGCTCTTTACTGGATCCGTAAATTACAGTCATTGTATTAAAAATGGCACATTGAGATGCCTTTATATTCTAAAGACTATTGTTACCAAGAGAGAGTGCACCGACGACACTGCCTAATTTGACTTCCCATCTTTTGGGAATATAGCCTTCATTCCATCCATCTCCACAATGTGCTATCTGTGCAGAAACGCCAGCAGGCAGCTCTTGAAACCATCTCTTATCTTTTCACTTAAAAACGAAACACAAAACTTATTTTTAGACAGCTGATGATTTTGAAATTCATGATTTAAGAATTTCAAGCATCGAGTCAATTTTTGTCCATTTTTAGGATGTAATGGATAGTTGAATTTCAAATTTATGTTTCAATATTAATTTTTAATTTTTTAGTAAACAAATCAAGCCTTTTGTATAAAGTTTATTGGAAAGGCCCACCTATTTCTCTACATTTCATGAAATAAATGTTTATATAATAAATTGTGTTAAATATGCTTTCAAAAGGATACTGCCTAAAATGAAGTGTTTTAACTTGAAATCTCTTCTTTATTGTACACCATGTGTGCAGAATTATCTGATCGCTTTGGCTGAGTCTGAGAACTACATTTCCCAGAGTGCCCTGCCCCATAAGCTTCAGGATTAGGTTGGAGGAAAGAGGAATTTATGGGAGATTCGAGAGAGGGAAGAGCAGCTGCTGTTCGCAGAAGAACACGGTCAGGTGTAGGATGGACAGACCCAAGGTGGCCTGGGTCCAGGCATCCTCATCTCCTCCATTCTCCCTGGGGGTCCACGTCCTTTGGGCTCCATGTTCCTGCATCCTCCACTCTTGCACCCGCAGACCATGGGTCCAGAGGACCGTAGCCGCACAGGGTAGGTGTTTCTACAGTCCTCTCATGGACTTCCCAGCCACAGCCCACTGAAGTTGTAGCTTGTGCTTGACCTCTTGATTCAACTTGTCCACCTCCCCATGCCTCGGGGGAACTGCGGAGTGACTTCTCTACCAGCTCCGCCTTCCAATGCCCCATTACCCCAGCTCATCCACAAGTGTGTGAGGTCCAAGATCTATACAAAACTCCTAATCCCATAATACTCATAGTGGCTCTGCTTCCCTGACTGAGCCCTGACAGATGTACCTAGAAAAAGTTGTGGAATGGTTAAAACTCCCAAAATGGTTGCTATGATTACATATTACTGTGGTTGGGGCTCGTGACTCAGAATACATCAGGAAACCTCAGGTAGGGGTACAACTAAATGCGATTGCGTTTTTATCCCTTGGTACGATATTTCAAAAAACCCAAACCCCAAACTTACAAACCTCCAAGTCCCACGAAGCCAATTTTGGAGGAAAACATGACCACTGTTATCTGTATTTTATTCTCAGGACCCGGCGCAGACACTTCTCAAAGACGCTGACGCTGGCTAATATTTTCTGCCCTAGCCTTGGAGCGCTTGCTCCGATGGTTTTAGAAAGCCTGTCCTGGTCTGATCCTTAAAGCCACGGAGGCTTTTGGACGCCAGGGAAAATCTGGCTGTAGTTGAAATCCGATCCTGGTAGCGATCACTTACATTCACCTTGGGATTTAAATAAATTTAAATAGAATATTTCACCTACTAGCCAGTAATTAAGAGTTCATCTCTCTAGTTAAGATTTAATCTCTCTGGTCAGGATTTCATCTATTTATTTGACACACGCAGTGCTTTGCTTGCTTTTTAATTGAACTAGTCAACAACTTTTGCACGTCGGGCGATTACCCCATTAAAATCTTGATTTCTGACTTCCCCCAAAGCAATCAGAAGGTGCAGCATTTTTGGCCCCCAAACCTGCTTGCCAACAGGTGGCTGGGGCTGAGCACCAACTACCCTTCTGGGCAGAGAGCCCTAGAGAGCCCAGTCCCCACCAACCCCTGTTGTCTTACCCCCAGTGCATTGTCTGCGTTTACACTGCCTGCCAGACTCCTGAGGGCACTGGAGTTTACAGCCCCCAGTGGTCTGTGACAAGGTCTTTTCCAGTGGACGCTTCCCAGGCATTGATCCCCAGACACAGGAAACTACAAGCCCTTCTTCTCAGGCCACAGGGTCCCTGGACACACAGTTCTGGCCCTTGAGACAGGATAAGCAGGAGACGTTCTTAAATTTTGGTCAACTGACATTTTTCATTTTTTTCTTCCTGGGAGACCTCAGCCCACATGCAAGCTTTTTATGCTTCTGTTTTTGTTTGCTTGCTTTCCATTTCTTTGTTGACTTTGAGATCCTGTTGGCCTGGATGATGTTATCCACACCCATGAGCCTTGGGCTGTCTCTTCGGGAACAGCCTGAGCATGAGTTGCACCCAGAGGTTCTGGCATTGTCGAAGCTTCTGATTTTGCTTATTATTATACTGATTTCACGGTGATTTTTTCCTCCACTATTGCAAAGTCTGTCTTTAATCATTTTCAGCTTTTTACATCAGCCTTTTCACAGGAATTTTGGAGTGGTTGATTTTCCGGCTGTAATGGGGTGTGGGGCTGTACAAGTCCCCACTTTCGTCTCCATTCCTCGACCTACCTTCCCCTAACATCCCGTGCTCTAGCAGACCGAGTGCCCGCAGGTCCATGGACCTCGCACACACTTCTCTTTGCTTAAATGGCCCTTTCTCTCTCTTAGCTGCCTGGGGAATCCCTCAGTTGAGTTTCCTTCCTGGGAGAGGATTCTCTGATCTCTTTGGAGGAGCAGACCCCTCTGTCCGGCCTGTAGGTCTCTATGACCCTGGCTCATCCATTTATAAGAGCATCTTTCTCAGAGTTTTGCATCTGTTTATGAGTCTGCTCGCCCACTCAGCTATGAGCTCCTTCAACCCTGGGACTTTCTTTGATTAAACTTTTGTCCACTTTGCAGCTCTAGTTTGAGAATACTATGGGAATGTATTGGTCAGCTTTTGCTACAACAGTGCTGCATAACAAATCGACCCCCAACTCACTGGTGTACAATAAGGAGCATTCATCTCTGGCTCACCTGTCTGCCGGGTGGCTGGAATTTGGCTGATCTGAGCTGGGTTTGGCTCTGCTTGGCTTGAAGGACGAGTCCACTTCATGTCTGCTCTGTGGGTCCCTTATTCTGGGGTCGGTGGATACCTAAGGCGTGCTCTTCTCATGGTGATGGCCAAGCCCATCTGGACGAGCATGGTTTAAGCCTTTGCATCTCTCCTGCTAACACCCTCCTAGCCAAAGCATGACTTACGGCCAAGCCCAGTATCCCGCGGTGGGGAAACACTCCGCCCACCATGAAGCCATGGTGAGGATGTGGATGTGTGATACAAGGGAGTGAAACATTCACACCAGCAATTCAGTTGACGCCAGGGTGCCTAAATATTTGTGGAATCCACAAATAAGGGATATTCAAGAGATTCAGAAAGAGTCCTCATTATCTGGATGGAATTTAACAACTGCAGATTTACCCACACGGGACACCAAACTTTGGGAGGCTGCTTCTGATGTGTCCCTGAGCATCACCCCACCCGTTTCTGGGAGCAGCCCCATCTCAAATCAGCCTGGAGGGTCAAAGCTCCAGGGTTCAGGGGCATAAACCGACCACAGGCTTGACTGGGATTGTCCAGCGGCTTCGTGAAGCAGTGCAAACATACCGCTATCTGGGGAAAGCGTGCCTCCAGCCCCCCACCAGATCCCCTATTAACATTCACTCCTGCATCGAAAGGGCGCAAAAGGCTGAAACCACATCAAATTCTTGTCGACCATCTTATTTTATTATCTCATCATGGTAAGATGAGTTTTGGTATACGTATGGGAATTATTAACGAAGCTTATGAAGGAGCAAATATTTTGGCTCATTATCGTTCTTTTCTTATTGTTTGTTCTTTTGATTATTTGTGGAATTCCATTAAAGAAAACCGAGGGAGATGGGCCCTTTCTGGGCTCCTGCTCATGGATTTTTATGCAATGAAATTTGTTTTTAAGGTTCGTCTCCGTCAAGTTGGTGCAGAATTTTCCTTCACCATTTGTAGAGAGGCAGCGGTCAGGAGTAATATGCATAAATATTTCTTTCCTAAACAGTTAATTCTTATTCCTAAAGTGATTTTGGGGAAGTTGAGGGGAATAAATGTTCATTATGTAGCAGAAAATGTGGAATAATTTCATCGGCATTTTCAAACGCCTGCCTGTGAAATAAAGGTAAGACCCACAAAGTGAATGGATGTTGGAATTGCCCAGGTCGGGACATCTGTCCAGTGTGGAGAGAACGGGAGAGGGAAGGGATCACAAAAGAACATATTGGGTCAGTGAGTGTGAGCTTCAAAACCCTCTGACCCTACTGTCACTTGAGGCTGGAGATGAAAAAATTACCCGTAGACGAGCATCTGGCTAATTACCCTGATAGAACGGCCACACCGCCCGTGCGGCTTGTGTCCATCACTGTGGGGCAACGCTCCAACACTCATGTAAGGAGACGAGCTTTGGCTGAGAAATGGCTCATTGTCATCATTTTCTACGAAAACCACATGGATTTTTTGAGGGTATTAGCTTTCGCTCCAAGGTCCAGTGACCTCGATACGTTTTATAAAGCGCATTTCTCTTGTCCAGGGTTTCTCAGCTTCGGCACTACTGACGGTCTTTGCTGTGCGGGATGTCAGGCGCACTGTAGGAGGTTTAGCAGCATCCCCGGTCTCTACTCACCAGATGCCAGCGGTACCCAGTGTGACAACCGCAAATGTCTCTGTCATTGCCACACTCTTTCTGGCAGAGGCAAAATGGCTCCTAGTCGAGAACCACTGTTCCAGTCCCATCTACAAACAATGAGGTGCTTGGTCATGAGGGAGATGCAAATTAAAAGAAGAATTAAGTGCTAATTCCCTCACCGGCCTTGCAGTAACGTCAAGCTGGATCACGTAGAGTGTTGACAAAATTGCAAGGAAACAGGTGGCTCCCAGGGGGAGTATCGGGGCAAAGATTTTGGGGGGCCGTTGGTAGTTTCTATTCAAACTCAAAATGCACATATCCAATGACAGAGACCTCTTTTCAGTATCAACCCAGGAGAAATAGGGACACTTTTAGAGGAGGAAGCATTTAAACTATTTAAACAACGCTCATCGCAAAATTTCTTGGTCTAGTGAAAACGGAAAACCTGCGGCCGTCAGCTGGAGAGCCGATAATTAGTGTGACTGGTGCTGTGGACTGTTTTGCAGCAGCTAAAAATAATTAGGCACATCTGTGTGGACTAACGTGATGGAGCACCAAGACGTAGTGTGAAGAAAATAAAAAGCAAATTACCAAATGAAAGGTACAGAATAATTTCATTTATGTTTCTCTCTCACACACACAAACATGATGCTTTCTTCAGTTGTGTGATTGGGCATGTAAATAGGACTATGTAGAGAAAAGTCTGGAAACATTCCCTGGGAGTGGTGGGCAGGGGCACTGTGACCCTTGTCTCCTTTTCCTTAAGGCTTGGTGGCAACTGTGCTGGGAGTCTGGGCAAGCGGAAGGACAGGGGAGGGGGTTACGTTAAGGGTGAAGTGGGGGCTTTGAGAGCCCCACCTTTCACAGCCAAGCATGCATTTAAGAAGCAGAGAGAGAAGGGCTCTGGGGAGAGAGGGGTAGGGAGTGAGGTGTGTAGGGAGCAAGGAAATAGCACAGGCCAATATTCATTCAGAAGTAGGACATCATAAAAAAAAAAAAAGTGGGACATCATAGGGGCCGGCTCTGTGGCTTAGTGGTTAAGTTCAGCTCACTCCACTTTGGCAGCCCAGGTTTGATTCCTAGGTGTGGACCTACACCACTTGGCAGCCACGCTGTGGTGGTGACCTATGCACAAAGTAGAGGAAGATTGGTACAGATGTTAGCTTGCGGTGAATCTTCCTCAGCAAAAAAAAAAAAAAAAAAACAACCCAGTAGGACATCATATATGCATGTTCACAATAGCCAAAAGGTGGAAACAAACCAGTGTCCACCAACGGATGAACAGATAAACAAAATATAGTATATCCATGCAATGGAATATTATACAGCCATAAAAAGAAATAATGACACATGCCACTACATGGATGAACCTTGGAAACATGATGCTCAGTGAAAGAAGCCAGTCACAAGAGGTCACATGTTGTCTGATTTCTTTCATACGGAATGTCCAGAATAGACAAATGCACAGAGACGGGAAGTGGATTAATGGCTGCAGGGGCTGGAGTCGGGCTGGGGAATGGTGAGATGAATCCTGAAGGATATTGCCTGTCTTGAGATGACAAAAATGTTCTAAAATTTGACTGTGGGATGGTTGCAAACATCTGTGAACACACAAAAAGCCACGGGATCACACTTTACGTGGACGAATTGTAGCTCAATACACCTGTTTCAAACAAGATACTCAAAGGCTCCCCATTGCTTTTCACGTCAAGTTAGGGGTCTTCAGAGCGGCCTGCAGAGCCCAGAATGGCTGGACCCCACCCCGGTCGCCGGGAGACCGCCTCTCTGTCCGGCCTCCCTTCTCCGTGCACACTCTGTCTCGGATGCTGCTCACGTCTGAGCCCTGGTCTCACCTGGCCCCATCCCGCTCTCCAGGGCAACGGCATCTTTTCCTTCCTTCTGCTCATCACACTTTGGGAAGTGTCTTTGCTTTCGTTTCGTGAGCATCTGGTTCTCTCACAAGACCCTGAGCTCCGCTGAGCCAGGTGCCAAGCCTCCTACATCTGCATCACCCAGCACAGGCCTGGCACGGGGAAGGTGGCCCCGTACATATTAATCACTGTGACTGAGATGAATGGAGACGCTCGTTCATTTCCACACACCTGTGGGGAATGCATCGCCAGTCTCCAAATGCATGCAAAAATCATTCTAATTGCTTTTCTTCTTCCCGGCTGAGAATTAATTTCATATAGTTGCCTATCCTTGAGTTGGAAATAAACTTGGAGAAGACACTGTCATTGATTACATGAGGCTCCAAAACCCAGAATCCCAGCTGACCTTTCCGTCCACAGCCTCTTAGGGTTGGGGGAGGGGAGAGGGTATGCAATTAAGTCAGAGACGTTATGGAAACCCAGGACAGAATTTGGAGACCCACCTTCCTTACCCTGTCTGAAAGGTAGGCCTCTGTTGGAACCTTGACACAAACTTGTCAAAGTGTCCACTCATGTCAGGCTTAGGTCTTAAGATATTTATTACTTCCTGAGAGTTCGTTACAATGAGGTCAAAGAGAAGCGTAGGAATGGGAGATTGATGAGAGGGGGAACCAGGCTTTCCAAGGGTAAAACCAGGCCACACTCATCAACGCTATTCTCTGATGCGGTCCACACCGTCAGTCCCATCACTGGCCTGCGTTAGTTTCTTAGGGCCGCCATAACAGAATACCACAGACGAGCTGGCTTAAACTATGGTTCTGGAGGGTGGAAGTCTGAGATCAAAGTGTCAGTGGGTTCGTTTCCTTCTGTAGGCCTCTCTCCTTGGCTTGGGGATGGCCGTCTTCTCCCAGTGTCTTCACATGGTCTTCCCTCTGTGTGTCTTAATCTCCTCTCCTTATAAGGACACAGTCCTATTGGAGCAGGGCCCACCCACAAAAATGCATTATAACTTAATCCCTCTTTACGGGCCCCATCTCCAAATACAGTCCCATTCTGAGGTACCGGCGGCTAGGACTGTGACATACGAATTTTGAGGGGAACACAGTTCGGCTCATCACATCATCTGTGTGACTAACGGACAAGGGCAGGGTGGACCCATTCATATATAAACTCTTTCCAGGGTAGTAATGCCAGAATTAGATATTCTTTGAGTGCTATTTGGATCAAAAGTAGAGAAAACCCACCATGACTCTCACAACACATACTCTCTCCTCAGTATGACATGTTTGCTTATCATCTAAATAAATTGGAGACTAGCCTTCACAACTTTGGCAAATCTGACAACATAGTCATGGGTACAAAACAGACACTTGGTAAATGTTTAAAGAATTAATAAAGACCTTTCCATCAGCAGTTGGCTCATGCTATTGGAATCAAAGTCTGTTTCTCATCCGATGGAGGGTTGGACACAGACCTGATCTTTTTGATCAGGCATCTTCACGTGCCTTTGGAGACAATTCTTTTCACCTTATTTTCCAGCCCATTGAGTGGCGAGTGTTTTCAAGCCTTGCAGACTGTCCAAGAGATATTTTTAAGTAAACAGAGCCTTTGGTTTCCCCTGGTCACCATGATCCTAAGAGCTGCCCTCATAAACAGGCTTCATCTGGCTGGTGGCTGGGGTGAAACTATCCTACTTGACATCTTTGTTAGTTTTTGACTTAACAAACAAACAAAAAATATTGTTTTTTAGGATTCCCTTGGCAGAAGACCTAGACAAATACCCATTTGTTCCACTCAGTATGCTTATGGAGTCATTAGTGTGTGTGCCACGCACGATGCAAGGGGCTGGGTTAGCTGGACTGTTGACCTTGTCTTTCACTCAGGGTCAAGTCTCTTCCTTCGATGATGAAAAATTTCTAGATGTTTCTCAAAGTGCGGCCCAAGGGTTTCTTCTGGTCTGTTGGGACACTGGTTAAAAATTCAGACTAGAATTCTCTCATGAACATATCTGTGAATTTCTCCCATACTCCAAAAAGAAAAAAAGAGTGATAAAAAATGCAGACTTCATTTTCGGCAAGTGAAGATAGACTCCGACGGATAGGTAAATGCTGCCAGAAGCAGCTGAGTTCCTACGAGAGCCGGCAGAAGAAAATGGCGAGATGTTGAGGAGAGACCTAAATGGTAACAGTCCAGATGCTGTAAATCTCAGAAAACACCAGCAAAAAGGCAGTTCTGTAAGGTGAGAGACACACCCTGAGGGGGAGGGGCTTCTCATTTGCTGCTGGAATATGGGCAGAAAAAAGGCAGGTGACAGATGTTCCCACTGGAACCGGTTTGGAGACGTTTACCTGAAGATTCATGAAGACGCACCTTATTACAGGAAGCAATCTGCTCTTGCTGCCATTGGTGAGAAGTAAGACCTTGCATCTTGAAACCCTACAAGCCTTGAATGCCACCTGGGCCTCCCTCCCCACCTGCAGGGGTGTCTTGACAATGGTTAGTACAAAGCCCTGACTCATTCAGTAATGAGAAATTAAAAAAAAATATATAACTAGCCCAACATCTTCTTAAATGTACTAAAAGAGAAAAGTGAGAAAGACAGCAGCAAAACTTATTTACAGACAAAGAACACAGACATTTTGCAGTGTGTATTAGTTTTCTATTGCCGCTGTAACAAGGTCCCACAAAATTAGTGGCTTAAAACAACACAGATTTATTATCTTACAGCTCTGGAGGTCTGAAGTCTGCAATGGTACTCACTGAGCTAACATCACGGTGCCAGTAGGGCTGTGTTCTTTTCTGGAAGTTGAGGGGAGAATTGTTTTCTTATCTTTTCCAGCTTCCAGAGGCAGCCTGCATTCCTTGTCTCATGGCCTCTTTCTCCATCTTCAAAGCCAGCAAAGGCCAGTTGAGTTTTTATCACATTACATCACTCTGACTTCCTCTTCTTTCACCCTCTTCCACATTTAAGGACCCTTGTGATGACACTGAGCCCACCCATATAATCCAGGATAATCTTCCTATTTTCAGGTCATCTGATTAGCATCCTTAATTCCATTTGCAACACATATTCTCCTTTGCTGTGTAATATAACATAGTCACAGGTTGCACGAATAAGGACATGGATATCTTTGGGGGGGGGGGCCCTTATCCTGCCTACCACGCCATAGTATACAGAAGAGAATTGCAAACAAAACAGCTCACCATGCATTTTTTAAAAATTAATGAAACAATCACGAATAAAGAAGATGACAAATAAAACACTCAAAATCTCAGGTGCGAGAGAAGGAGGGATAAAGCAAAAGTCAACAGAACTCAGGAAAGAAGTAGAAGAAAAGGGAAAACCATCTCAGAAATGTAGGTGGAGTTGGAAGGAGCAAAAGGGATCTTGCCAAAAATAAAAATAATTAAAGATAATAAAGTTGTAGCCTACAGCTGACATAGAAGCGAGAAATGAAAAGCAAAAAAGGGAAAAGCCTAAAAGAGACACAGTTTTAAAGTGGAGATAGAGCGAATGATACATAAGCTGTGCAAGAGATCCTACATACGCATAATTGGAGTCCCCAAAGAAGAAAGCCAGAAAGGAATAGAAGAAATATTGAAGATGCAATTCAAGAAAACGTCTTTGAAATCAAAGAAGACTTGAAGCCATGTAACAAAGGAGCATGCTACGCAGCTCAGAGCAGTTGACATCAAAACCTTCCTAATTGGTTAATAACTTCAAAGATAGAGAAACAATTTCTTTGGGCAGCCATGAAGAAAAGGAAGACGGAAGAAGAGAATTCAAGCGAGTCTCAGATGTTTTTATGGCCACATTCCAAGCAAAAAAAGAAAATAGAGAAATCCTTTCAGTATTCTCATGGGAAGAGGGTGTGAGCCACAATTTTACACCCAGCCAAAGTGTCCTTGAAGTAAAGGACACCCACAAAAATGCATTTGATGCGAAAGAACTAAAAAAACATCTTTCTTGGAGTCCTTCTTGGGAACCCCAGAGGATCGACTCCAGCCAAGCAGCATGTGGCCAGAAAAAGAGGAAATTTCAAATTCTTTTTAGGCAGAGAGCGTAACCCCGATATCAATACTCAGCAGACTGCAGTAGCGGTAGACGTGACACCTCCACAAATGATGACAGCCGCGATATTAAACTGCAAGCCATTCTCACTCACGAACGTAGATGCAAAAATTACCAATAAAATATCATATTAATGAACGAATCTGGTGCCATTTTCAAATACATCATGACCAAGGACATGTTATTATGGGAGGCATATAAGAACAATTCAGTTTGAGGAAATCTAGTAAAAGAATATAATTCGAAGGGAAATGAAAAGATCATCTTCATTTTATACTAAAGGGCATTCTAATTTCTTAAAAAAAGCACTTGAAGAAATATAGACATATTAGGATACTACCTTATCCACCACAGATACATAATAAAACCCATTTATCCCAGCTCAAAATCCAGTATCATGCTTAATGGCAATCTCCTGGAAGTATTTTCACTAAAATCAGTAGCATTATAGTGATGCCTGCCAGTACTGTTATTTTTCACATGGCGCTGGAGAGTCGAGCCCATGCGAGTAGACTGGAGACCCCCATCTAGAGTCTGGCCAAAGGGCTCGAGCTTGGGTCTAATGAAGCCTCTGGATCGGGTGGCCCATTTGCAGGAAATACAGAGACCAGGGGGTCATGCTGAAGGGCACTGTGGCATGCCATCAGCCAAACGTACCCCAGATTCTTCCACCGATAAGTTGCCAGAAAAAAAGGATGGAAGAGAATTTCCGAGATTAAATGAGATTTACAAGATGGCACAATTTTTAAAAAGTGGGCCAGACGGAACTGCGGGGTTCTAGAGATGCATGCTGGGTGATCGATGTGTTCAGGAATGCAGGGAGGTGATGGACACACAAGTCAGGAGGGGCTCGCTTTGTGGAGAGAGAGAGAGAAAGCCGTGGTTGGACTAGATGGGGGTTCCAATCAGGCTGTTCTTCACCAGGGTGGCATTAACAACGGCTTTTGCCTTAAAACCACCCACGAAGCTCGGCATCTCTTTTGTGTGTTTTTCCGGCCCCGTGTTTTATTTCACAAGAAAAAGGTTGTAAAAATGTTAAAACTCTGCCCGGCATAAAAACGCCGCAAAAAAAAAAAATCACAAGTCGAAAGATGACTTGCAACATCGTGTTGGCAACCTGCATCGGAAGCAAAGGGTTGACTCTCTGATTGTATGAGGAGTTCTTCCAAATTAATGAGAAGAAAAGCAACAGTTTATTAGCAAGATTGACGAAAGATAAGAACAAAGAGCTCAAAAAAACATACAAAAGATACTCAGCTTCGCTCGTGATGGCATCGAGTATCCCCAGTTCCCCTCCTTTCTGGCTCATAATCCTCTCAGGTCACGTGACTGGCTTTGGCCAATGCAGCGAAAGAGAAGTGGAGCACGTCACTTGCAGGTGGAAGCATTTAAACGCCTGTCGAGGCTCCAGGACTCTCTTCACCTGCCAAAACCATCACGTTTGCACACTTACAACGGAGGTGCAAAAAGGAGCCATCCCACGGAGGGCAGCTGGCTGGACAGTCACGGAGGTCCACTGGGGACTTCATGTGAGTGAGAAGTAAACACTTTCTGTTTTAAGCCACTGAAATCTTGGGGCTGTTTGTTCCTGTAGCACAACCCAGCCCATCCCTGGGAGTGTGCGAGGGGTTACAAATGCTCGTGGTGTGCCCTCTGACCACTGTTATCTGGGTCCAGACGGGAGAAAAAATGCCGCTGTTCCTGGGGTAAGTGATCAATTGTTTTCTACGAAGCGGGAAAGCTTCTAAATGTAGCTGATAAAACGAAAAAAATGACAACCATTTCAGCAAAGCTAGAGATCTTCATATTTCAAAATGCGCCACCACGGACAGTAAGTTTTGATGACCACACTATTTCATTTGTTTTGTAATCTCCACAAAAGCTCTCTATTACAGAAGAAATAGCTGCCACTTTTTAAATTTCTCTTATTTATTCAACAAATATTCATCGAGCACCCCCTCTGAGTCTGGCTCTTTTCTGGGTGACGTGTCAGGAAAGAAAGGAAGTAAAAATTCCTGCTGGGCTGGAGTTTACGTTCTAGCGGGGAGACACGGACAATAAACCAACATAGCACACAAATAAAGGGCACAGCATGACGGAAGGTGGTAAGGGCTATGGGAAAAAATACAGGAGGGTAAGAAAGATCTGGAATAATGGGGGAGGTGTTGGTACTTTGAATGAGTGGTCAAGAGAGAACTTAAGGAGAAAGTGACCTTGGAGCAAACATTTGAAGGAGAGATGTCAAGCTGCACAGCTGTCAGGGGCAGTGTGTTCTAGGGAGATAAGACAGTCTGTGCAAAGGCCCTGCGGTATCACAGGGGCACTCAGGAGGCTGGGATGGCATGAATGAAAACGTGTGAGTGAGAAAGAGGAGAGAGCAGAGAGGGAGAGAGCGCAGTTGGAGGACCCTGCGAGAATCCAGCATACGGAAGCAGAGGAGGCGATGGGGGGCACTCAGATTCTGGGTTCGCTTTCAAGATGCAGGCTCCGAGATTTCCTGATGATCTGATGGTGAAATGGGAGCAAAAAAGAAGAGTGAAGACAGTCTCCAAGGTTGCAGCGTGAGCAGCTGGAGGGAACGAGACAACACCAACTCAGATGGGAAGATGGCGCCGGGAGTGGCCTCGGGCGGATGAGATGGAGCTGGCTTTTGGACGTGTTAACCACGAGATGACTCTTCTGGGGACAACTTGCTGTCCTGGGAAGGGTCTGTTTGGGAAATCCACGGTTCAGATAAGTTGATTTTGGAGAAGATTCTGAAGCAAGCCATGAAGTCCTTTCCTGCATTACAGCTGTCTGCGCTTGAGCAAGAATTCCCAGCTCTTGGTCCTGATGGTTAAGCTAAGTGCACGGGGGTGGACTCAGCTCTCAAGGCAGCAAGGTGCAGAGTCTGACCTCGCCTCTGTGGGCCAGTCTCGGAGGGGAGGCGCGTTAAGCAGGCAGCGGAGAAAGGTGACAAGCGAGAGCCCTCGTCCCATTTGCTTGTGATCATTTGCTCTAACTCACATTCTCAGGTGAGGAGTCCCAGAGACACAAGTATGAGAATCTCATTATGGTTACAGCATGGACTAATGGGAGAGCTGGGTTTCAAATCCCGGCTTCCACCCTCTTCTTTACGTCTCTGCCGTGACTGCTTTCAAAGCCAAGGAACTAACACTCAAAGCAGAGGAGTGTTCTTGGTTAAGGTTTTTAGTTACAAGCGGCAGGAAACGGAATCTGGTTAATTAAAGCAGAAAAGGATTTTGTTCAGAGGACGTTAGGGAGTTCACAGAATCTGCACGGGGTCTAAGGATCGGGCGTGGAAGCTGCCTTGCCAGGAATGATGCCCCGGTTCGCACAGGCTGAAAGATGCTGTGGTCCCCACCCCGGGGCCCTGAGATGTCTGCTTGCTCCACTGGCCCGTTAATCCCCAACACCGGGGCTGCCTCTCTTTGGCGCCAGACACTGGACACAGCTGCTGTGCTGTGGCCACTCCCGGCAGAACAGATCCATGAAGTCTGTTTTCCTTTGCCTACTGCCTCTGATTCCAGGACCGGCGACCCTGGGGCCCAGGCCATGAGCCCTTGCTCAGCAGCCCGGGAGGTGAGACAGCGAGGGGCTGGCACCTTCCTCTCGTCTGGTGGGAGGTGCAGGCAGCCCCGCCTGATTCCCAAAGGTGGAAAAGAGGCTCAGGTGCCTGGTGGCCGGAATTCACAGCAGTGTTCACGGCAAGCGCTGAGATGTGCCCACTTGAAATAGTGACAAAACAATCATTTTCCTGAAATATCATTTTGGTCACCTCATGCTTTTACACTGAACTTTCAGTGCAACCCATCACCTGGTCACAGCTGCACGGTCAGCTCCAGCCTGTCCATCCAGGGTCAGCTCTCAGTGGCCCTCTCACCCTCACTTCCTCCCCAACAACAGGCCGCTCACCATGCCAGGTCCTCAGCCCCCAGGCTCCCTGTTTGTTTCTGTTTCTTTGTTCGAGGTGAAATTTACATGCAGGGAAATGCACAAGTCTTCAGTGTTCCCATGTGACGAGTGTTGACAGGTGCACACACCTGTGTGAGCCAGGCCTCTCTCAAGATGCAGAACTTTGTATCACCCATCCTTCTCTCCTGCCCCTCCCTGGTCCGTCCCTGTCTCCAGCCACCCCGGAGGAAAGTACTGATTGGCTTTCTGTCACAATAGATTTGTTCTGTCTGTTGTAGAATTTCATATCAATGCAATAACATAGTATACACTTTTATTTTGTGCCCAATTTCTTTCACTTAGCAAAACGTTTGTGAGGTTCATCCATGCTACCATGTGCATCGGTAGTTAATCTATGATTTCTAGGCTCTGTGACAGGATAAAGTGGTCCTTGGCGGGCCCCAGAGAAGCTGTGAAATTCGTCGCTTCTATCTGAACAAAGATTGCTCTGATCCTAGAGACTGGCTGAGGAAGGAGGGACGGAGGTCAGATGAGCCCTAAGGTAGGGTCATTGTGCCCTCTGAACCCACCACAATCCAATCCACTTTGCTCGCCTTTTATATATTGATGCTTGGGGTACGATTTTGTTTGGGGCCGAAAAGAAGAGTTTCTTCTACTAACCACCATTTGAGAAACATGCGCTGGAAGCCGGTTAGGGAAGCCCATGAGTGGTTGTTTTCGGGACTGAGCGCATCCTCCGGCTAGAAATCATTTCACAGTCAAGAGTTTGAGTCTTTTCGAAAGTCAGTGAACAAACATTTGGCCGCCCAGCGTGGGCAAAGAAGTGCATTAGACTCTGCGGAAGATACCCCAAGCGTCTACCTGTAGCGGTCCACAGCTAATTGGCGAGATGTGTAACAATCCTTGTCGAGAGCCCTTGCTGCTTTTCCACGGTGAGCTGGACTCGTCCTGTCCGGAGAGCTCACATCTTGCAGCATGCCTGGGAAGCCTGTTTTGAGCTCTGTGAAATAAAAAAGGGAAAAGGATGAGAGGTTGATGACAAGTGCGATATGTGTACTCTGGGCTTGTTGCAGAGAAAATATTTTTGTGTTTCTGCACAGTTGGGGCTTTTGGGGCAAATTTCTCTGAAACTTGGGATCCTGGATTAAGAACAGGCTTTGGAAATTAATTGGCAACTGTGTAGAGAGTGACAGGACTCCAGAGAGAGTTGCCTAATTCTACAGGGAGGATGTGGAGGCCCAGGACCTGGAGACACTGGGCTTCTCTGGCCCCTGGGGAGGTCCACTCACAGACAGAGGGATGGAGTGAGGGCTCAGGCTTGCCCCATTTCCAGGGAGCCTCTCACAGGCCACTAAGCCTGTGACACTATTTTAGGTTTTTGTTATGGCCACTCCTCACTTCCGGGTGCAAATTTATATTAAGGATATAAATACAGGATATGGGTAAAGGATATAGAAACCAATAGCCTATGTCAGAGAGCAGCCTGTCAGTCGCACACAACAGGCCTGGCTGTTGGGGAGGCTCCATATGCCATGAAGTCACTCAAGACCCAGGTTCCTGCCATTTTCTCACCCCCTAGATTCTTGTCCACATCTAACAGAGTGGAAGTGGCATTGCACCCACATCTGCATTCCAGCCTGGGGGAAAGAAGGAAAAAAGGGCAGAAGTCCAACACAACTGGTTTGCCCTTAGACCGGAAATTTGGGCACTTCCCTTCTGCTCACATCCCATTGGCCCCTGGTAGTCACATGACCACATCAAGCTGAAAGGGATGCTGGGAAATGTAGTCTCCAGGTGGGTGGCCATCTGCCCGGCTAAAACTCCATTAACATGGAAAAAGAAAGGAAAGATTTGGGGATGACAGCAAGCAATCTGCTGGGTGAGCTCTTTGCAGGACGTCCGTGAGGGATGGAAGAATATAATCAGTCCACCTGGGCAGATATTTCTTCTTCCCTGCTGGAGTTAGGCTATTTCTCATAAACGCAGCTCTTTTCTTTACAGTCCCACCTCCTCTGCTTCTCTGACCCAAACCAGGTCCATGGGCACTTCTTCCACCAGCCTCTGGCCCCAGTCCCCCCTTGCTGTTGCAGACAGTAGGTTCAGCTGTTGTTTCAGGGCAGACCCCTCATCCTTACGGGGTGCATTTTAACAGGTGCCTTCTTCAGCCCCCACTGGTCTCGCCTCACTCCATCCCTTCCTTGCCTCCCGTCCGGGTCTGCTCCATCCAGGCTGCTTGGCTAGTCCGTACACGTACTTCAAAGTCTGTGGACTATATCTATTTTCTGGTTTCCTCGAAGATGGGGTTCACGGGGTTTTAAAATTCTCCTTCTTTCTTGTACATGATCTCCAGGAGGAGACGGAGAAAAATGTCCTTACGCAGCCATGTTCACTCCGAAAGGCAGTGGAACAGTTGAATGAGTCACTTTATCCCGGTTAGAGGGAGCCAAAGACTTGGCTTCCGGGATACGGTGGTAAAAGGGATTTCTCTGCAGGGCGAAGAGGCTGCAGCAAGTACCAATTTAGGCTGGTGACAGGAAATCAGCTTGATTCACGACAACAAGATCAGACGAGGAGGAGAGAATGCATCTGGGTTCGGGGCGAGAGCAGTGTCTTATTGTCTGCCATCGCAGGACAACCTTGATGATATCGTCCTGGGCGAAATGAAAGCCTGTTCTCTCACCACCGAAACTGGCTCAGATGCATCTGTGCAGTAGGTAACAATCCTGCAAAAATGTGAAAACTCCAGAAACGAATGTGTAAGTGCCACAGAGTAGTAAAGGCAAAGCGAGAGCTGGGTGGGCAGTGGTGTCCCCTGCTGGGCATGGTAACCACGGGCCATAAAGGAGCCGGGAGCCGAGGCCTGACAGTGTGGTCAGGGCTGTAACGCAGCCTCCATCTGGCATCTCCAGCCCGATGCAGACTGAGAGAGTGCAGCTCACGTCATCTGCTCTATATCATCAAGACTTCCAGCAAAAAGTTGTCTCTGGAGCATCCAGATTACTGGTCTCTGAGCCAGAACTGTGAACGTTTCTGTGTTCCCGTGATGTGACCTGTCACCGGGTTGATTCTAGACATTTCATGACGTATCTAGACAGGCGAGGCAGCCTGGCTCCACGTCACTAAGCCATTAAACTGGTCAAGTGGCCAGCGTGGACGCTGCTTACCATGTCTCTAAACCCCACCACCCCTTCTTCCTCGCTAAGAGGAACTTGAGTTTAAGGCTGCAATGCACGCAGCCCCAAGTGATGACTTCTCATTTTCTAAGACAACCGGGACAAAGCTGTTTCCCAGATCCCCCAGCCTCTCCTGCAGCTAGGGGAAGCCACGTGGTCCAGTTCTGACTCACGAATCCTAAGGAGAAGACTGCTACATGGAGTTCTGGAAAAACTGTCACTTTTTTCTTTTTTGTTTTGCTGAGGAAGATTGGCCCTGAGCTAACATCTGTGCCAGTCTTCCTCTGCTTTATGTGCAGGTCACCACCATAGCATGGATGACAAGTGGTGTAGGTATGCACCCGGGACCCAAACCTGTGAACCCAGGCTGCTGGAGTGCAGCGTGATGAACTTAACTGCTATGCCATGGGGCTGGCCCCAACTTTCACTTTTTTGTTAAAAAAAAAAAAAAAGAAAGATGTGGTTATTATAACTTCTCATACATCTTCCCTCCTCACTGCCTTGTTAGCAGATGTGCCACGTGGTGCTGCTGCAGCCATTTTGTAACCATGAGGCAAAAAATTAAAAAATAAATCATGCCTATCACAGCTAACATAGTCCCTGATGACAGTACTAAAGCAGCAAAAGCAATGCCAGCGGCTGCCTACCTCCAGATTTCTGTAAGAAAAATAACCCCCTCTTTTTAAAACCCAGGTTATTCAAATTTTCTCTTAATTGCAGCCAACTGTGTGCCTGATAGAGCAGCAGAGCAGAGCTAGAACATTTGCAGAGCTGTCTGATTCTGAAGGCCTGGTGGTTTCCACTCTACCCTGGCAGCTCCTCGGCAAAAGCCTCTTAAGCAGGTTTCCAGAATCCAACAGAAAACAGCAAAACCAGCACACAACAAGGCCAGGCTTAAGGAACCCCAGGCGTGATGCTGAGTCTCACCTTGTTGCGGGGAGAGCTACCCAAGTCCTTCCTGCCCAGGGCTCGGCTCGGTCCTGAGTCCTCTGTGTGGAGGGTGAGCTGCACGTGGAAGCGAGTGGAAGGCAGGGGGCTCGAAGCTTCAGTTTGCGCATGAAGAGCAACCACACCACGGCTGGGGGTTCAGCGGGCTCCGTCTCTCCGGCGCCCTGCCTTGTCCCAGAGGAGGGTTTTGCATCCTGGCTCCAGTCCCCCAGGGCGCGCCCCGCAGCTGTTCACCCTATCATTCCCAGCTTCTTTGAATCCACTAGGAAACTGCTATTTTTCTATGAAGAAATAACTGTTCCAGCTTCTGCAAAACAACCAACCCCAAAACTTAGGGATGTTGAACAACCATCATTTTATTTTGCTCAGGATTTTGGGGACGGGAAGGCGGGAAGGGTTCGGCAGGGCGGTCCTCACTCGGAGTCACTCGTGCTGCTGCCATCAAGACGGTGGCTGACGCTCGGTTGTCGGAGGAGCGCTCGGCGATGGACATCCGAGATGGCACCACACCGGCTCCCGCGGGAGGCTGGCAGTCCCTGGGGCTGGTGGCCGGAGCGCCTGCAGCGGCCCCTCCAGCACGCTGGGCTCGGAGCAGCTGGCCTTCAGACCCGGCGTCCCGTTTCCTCCAGACGCCTCCAGAGCAAGCGTCCAAGAGCAAGGGCTTCTCCTGACCTGACCTTGGAAGTCACACAGTGTCGCTTCTGCTTCATCCTTTGGGGCACAAGCAGCTCACCCACGTCAGCCTAGTTCTGGAGGGAGGGACAAAGTGCAAAGAATTCTAAGGAAGCGCTTGAAAACCGCCACAATCCCCTGGAAGGAAATTCCGCTGGAGAACCGCCTAGAAGGGACAGATGGCGGTGGACTGTTGACCGTTTTCTGAGCAGCTATTGCCTCTTTTCTGATTAGAAAATAATGCATGTTAATTGCAGAAGCTCTAGAAAGCAGACAGCTGAAATCACGCTGTGTGTAAACTCGTCAGAGATACGACCGTTGGCGACATTCTGGCGTATTTCCTTTCAGTTCTTTCCTCCCCAAGATAATTTCAGATCACAATTAATGCTATGCAGGAAATGGAAGAGAATGAGGGCTTGGGGTGTGGGGGTGTATTCCATTAGATGTGATTGTCACAGAGGCCTCTCAGAGGGGGTGATGTATTCACTGAAAGCAAAATGACAAAACAACCTGGGGAAAGAACCGTCAACCTGGGATGACAGGGACAGCTGGTGCAAAGGCCCTGAGGTAGCAAAGGCTCTGGTATGTCTGTGTTGCAGAAAGTGGTCTGGTGAGCCTGGAGCATGCTGAATTTCACGAAGAGGCATGAAATGGGGGACATGTCACCAAAGGCTGGGCCACGCAGGTCTTGTCTGCCTTGGTGAGGAGCATGAATGTTACCCTAAGTGGGATGGTGAGTTTTGAGCAGTGGAGACAAAGAATCTGATTTAAAGGTAATGTTTCTGCGCCTGAGTTTGCTAGGGCTGCCGTCACAAAGCGCCACACGCTTAAACAACAGAAATGTATTGTCACACGGCCTGGGGGCGTTCAGTTTGAGGTCAAAGTGTGAGCAAGGATGGTTCCTTCTGAGGGCGTGAGGGAGCTTCCGTTCCAGGCCCCTCTCCTAACTTCTGGTGGTTTCCTGGCAATCTTTGGGGTTCCTTGACTTGTGAAACATCATCCTGGTCTCTGCCTTCAGCTTCCCATGGCCTGCTCTCTGCGCGTGTCTGGGTCCAAATTTCCCTTTTATGAGGACCCCAGTCATATCGGATCAGCACCCACCCCAGTGACCTCATTTTAACTTGACAATCTGCACAGTCCCTGTTTCCAAATAAGGTCACGTTCACGGCACTGGGGGTGAGGCCCTCCACACCTACTTGAGGGGATGGGGGGCACCGTTCAGCTCATAACGTTGGAGTGGCATGATGAGTTTGGGAGCCAGAGCAGAAGTCTGCCTGAATTCACCAAGGACTGTTCTCGATTCCTCTATGGTCCGAGGCCCAGAGGCACGGGGGGGTCCCTGCTTCCAGATGACGGCCTCCCCCACAGGACCCCTCATCCCCAGCTTATACAGGTCACCAGGGACAAGCAGAGCGGCAGTACCCTCCGGGACCACCCGAGGCCTCGGGGTCCAGGCCTTCCTACGGGACACGAGCATCCTTCTGGTCCAGGCTCAGGTGAGGCTGCTTTCTCTCCAGTCACCGGAGTAACTGACTCTCCTGGGAGGAGATGCCCACACCTCACTCGCCGGTTCATTTTGTCTGTTTTGTTCGACATCTCAGTCTTCGTTACGGGCCCAAACCTGGTAGCCTGATCCCAACTCTTAACAGACCAAAGTCCCTTCTGCTCACACTGAAAATTCAACGCAGTAGCTCTGAGAGGGGAGATGGTTAAGATCCTGACATCTCAAGTGAGATAGTAAATCCGCGCGGCTTAGTAGCAACTTGAAGGCATGGGATTATTGTGGGCTTACTGTGTCCTCCTCAAATTCATACTCTATGGTCCTAACCCCCCAACAGCTCAGAATTCGACTGTATTTGACAGTAGGGCCTTGAAAGAGGTCACTAAGGTAAAATGAGGTCACTGAGGTGGGCCCAAGCCAGTATGTCTGGTATCCTTATAAGAGGAGGCGATGAGGACACCAATACACGTAGACAGAAGGTGTTGTGAAGACGCAGAGATTCTGATAGGAAAGGTGTAAAGAGGTTTAGAAAATAGAGTCCATCCTTGTCATTCCCGGATCCCACGTATACAGCTTCATCAGCTCCTTAACATTTATTTGTGAACCCAAAGTGAACACCCGTGGCACATTCACGGTCGTTCAAGGACCGTGCGAGACGTTTGAGTCACCCAACGGACACGTTCCCAGCTGGGGTCCAACAAGGCCACGCTCTGCCTTCTTGTTTCAGCTGGTACGGTAAACAACTGTTCTCTTTGCATGTTCGTGCTTTTCGTTGGTGATTTTGCCGTTTAAAATGGCTCCAGCCTCAGTTCTGCCCAGCGTTCCCGGGTGCGAGAGGGCCGTGACGTCCCTCAGGGAGAAAACACACGCGTGCGTTCGGTGAGCTTCGTCCAGGCCTGAGATAGAGTATGGTTGGCTATGAGGTCAGTGTTGACGAATCGACAATATATAGAGATTAAATAAAGTGACTTTAAACAGAAACACACACAGACAAAGTTATATATTGATCTGTTTACAACACTGTTGTGACCAGGGGCTCCCTCCGGAGTGGTGTCCTATTTCTCCCGGGAGCAGGGTTCGGGACCCGCTAATTCATTGTCTGCTAATTCAGTGTTCGCGGGGGGCCTTAGAGAATATAATTACTGGGAACCATGACACTCGACTGTAGATGCTTCTACGGAGGGACAAGTTGGTAAGATGCTATAAGGGTGAGGGTTTTGAGGGGCACCTAAGGGGTGCTCCTGTTAATAGATTTATCAAAGGCTGGCCTCTGAAGGTACAGCTGTGATCACAGAGGGGATGGAGGGACATATCTGGACCCCTTGTGCTGTGAAGATGGCGCTTCGTGTTCATACGTGGGTTTCGTCCACCCGTCCTTTCTCCATCGCCACGGACAACAGAGATTATAACTCACCTTCCTTTCCTTGTAATGATAACAATAAGTTCCATTATCAGCATTTTTGGCTTACCTAAAGGCCTTCGTCTCATATTAATGACCATTCATGGAGAATACAGCTTGTGCCAGGCTGGCGGCTAGAATGTCTTCATCTCTATGTCACCGCGAGCCCACCGCCCGACGGAGGAGGTTTCTGGAACGAATGTCTGAAGTTCTGGTAAGTGGGAGGCATCTGGCATCTATCCAGATCCTAAATTGGACAAAAAATTAGTTTCTCTTTGAGAAAGGGTTTTTTTTTTTTTTTTTTAAGTTATTTGTTTGAACTTCACTTCTATTTTTGGTCACCTTGTGGCAGAGCTATTTTTCCGAAAGATGAGCCATATGAATTCCCAGGAGATAGAAGAGAGAAATATCGCAGTTTTCTAGAAGGAAGGACTGTTTTAAAATAAGAGGTTGAGAGTGCATTTCGCCGGAAAGGGAAGGAGAATAAAATCCTTTTATCCCTACATTAACTCTGGATTCTGAAGTCTGAGAAGACAGCACCGCAAAGTCTGCCTGCGGCTCCCGGGTGGAGGACGCGGAGCCAGGTGGCTATCCACTACCGACCTCAGTGAGGCGGGGAGGGAGCTGAGAGTCAACATGAAGGACCGTCAAATGAGGAGAAATACATTTATCCACTATTGAAAGCTCTGTGTTTCAGCCCAGCGCTCAATCAGAGAGATAATTAACGTCGGGAGGGAGGACGAGAAAAATGGCAGCAAACTGATTCAGCAGAAATCACATCCGAGCTGGTTATTGACCTCAGCAGGGGAGAGAGAAACCAATCAAGGAGGCTCAGAGCGGCCGGTAAATGAAACGCGTCCCCCCAACACGGCTCTCTACTTGGGATGAGAGATTGTTAATCTGTGCGCAGTAAAATAGGGAATAGCACATAAACCATCCTCGGTGTCTTAAAAAATGAAGCCATTAGTCTAACTGCATATGCTGCTCATCCTTTGCCGCCTGAAACGTGTGAGGAACTCCCGGGCCAGAGCCAATTAAGATCTTCTCCCACTTGTACGAGAAGTGCTACTTATTTTAGGTGACAACATAATGCTAAAAAGATACTTAGAAATAAAACCCAGGCTGTAACCATTTGGCTGGAGGAGGCTCCCTGTCTTTGGCAGCCGCATATATTTGCTAAAAATTCTTCCTCCCGCAAAGGTTATGTCTCTGTTTCCTGTTTATTGTCGTGCGTGTGGCGCTGGGGGATGGGGGCGTGCTGGACCAGAATCTCAGTCCGCAGCTCGGGTGTGCCAGAAATGTCCTGCGTCTTCGGTGTCTTTAAATCCACTTAATTTTGTCTCTGAGTCCCCGGTAGGAATACAAAAGTCGTTTTTATGACACTCTGCCATCCCAGCTTCTTCTAGAAATTGTGCTTAGGATTTGGAGTTCGAGGCGGGGCAGAGACAGCTGAGAGGCTGCTTGGGGCATAGTTGGGTGAGAACAGAGACACCCATTGCTGGCCCTTGTGGACCCTTCACGTCTGAAGCCCTCTTTGCTGCCTCTGACCCAGGGTTGGGTCCTAGAATCTTTGGTGAAGCTGGGAGTCCAGGCTGAGGTCCACACCCCTTGGGACCTCATGTGGCCATTGTCTCTGAGGTCCAGGCACAATTTGGGGCATAGTTCGAGGTCTGGCACAGGTCCCTGATGATGAGGGGAACTGTAGGTCCTACTCCACACACCCAGGAGAAGTAGCTTCTTTTTTATCCGAGAGAAACTCTCCGTCTCCATATTTCCCTCAGAAACTCACCTCTCTCTTCCAACTCCGTACTCTCAATAAGCTTAAGCTTTTGAAACTAGACCAGGTAGGGAAGAAAAGTATCTGGCAAGTGCTTCTTTGCCCCTTGTCCTGCACCGAATCTCCAGGTGTTGACAGTGTCAATGGGGGAGAAAATACGTAAGCACAGGGAGAAAAGAAATTCACATCTTCTACAATATTCCCTGATGTTTGACTGGGGGATCTGCGGTTCCCGTCATGTGAATCCTGCCTTTCCTTGAGTTGAGGACTGTGGCATCTCTGCTCTCTGACCTTTCTTTGTGTCTTGCTAGGCCAGCTCTTAAAGAATCCATAGGAAGCACAATACGTCTGCGTCTGACGAGCGTGATCCAGTGTCTTTTAATTCGTGTTTTTGGAGTGTGCGTCGCCGTCAACTTTCTTATCGATAACGGAGGTCAATCTTTCAGACTGTGGGTTAAGAATCCTTGCAGAAGCTCAGCTGCAGAAATCACAAGAATCCTAGAGTAGGCAGATTACGAGGTATCTTTAAAAAGTCAGAAAGTCCCTAAGAGTCATTTATTCAACCTAGTTTAGGAGCAGCTGGAAATTTCAATGGATCTGAATAATTCTCTCAAATAAAGCAAAATTAGATAAAGCTATGCTTGGGGTATAAAACTTAGACGATGATAATGAAGCTGTCCTTTGTAGAGGAAGATGGTGTTGCTAACCTGCCACGGGGAGACAAAGAGCTTAATTAGCTTTCCACTGAAAATAATGGATTTGCATTCAACTGTGTTTCTCTTTTCCTTTTTGGTTTCTAAAATCCTATTCAGGTTCCAGGTCTGGATAAGACAGAATAATGCCTCACCGTTATTTTACACTGTATGTAATTATGACCTGAGGACTCTGAAAAGAAAATAGTTTGGGGCATATTGAGGAAGAAGACCAGGATTTAAAGTGCCACCAAGTGAGTGATGAGTTTGTCATTTTTTTTCCCCTCCGGTGTCCCCAGCCTGAATTTAATGCAGCTGGAAACCCAGATGTGAGCTGTGGAGCAGAGACACTGAGCGCTCAGGGAAAGCTTCCAGTTCTCAGAAAAACCTTGAGACTCGAACAGATGGATAAACCACCTCTCAGGCCCCGGACTGACCACTGGGTGGCACACCCAGGACAGACGATGCACTGAGCACTCTTCAGGCTTTGAGTACTAAGGGGACATGGGAACCACGGCCACAGAATGTGCGGCTGGAACCTAATGAGGTCAGTTGTTCACTAAGCAAAAATATCAACATTCTCCGTAGGGTCTAAACAAAACTCAGAGTCTCACAGTGTACTGTTAAAAACGTCCAGGATACAATCCAGAGTTATTCGGGGTATGAAGAACCACAAAGTGTTCAACTCTCAGGATAATCAAATGAACAATCACAAGTGTTCTTAGAGCACATATTGAAGCAGAAGGTTTCAGGAAAGAAAGAGGAGATCTTTTAAAAAAAAATGGAAATTTTAGAAATGAAAAAATTATAATCGTTGAAATAAAATTTCACTGCGTGAACTTAATGGCAGGATGGAGATGACAGAGGAAAGAGTTAATGAATTGAAGATTTATCAATAGAAATAATCCAATCTGAACAGCAGAAAGAATCAAAGATGGAAAAAACCCAACATACCCTCAGGGGCCAGTGGAACAATAAAATGTTTAACATTCATGTCATCAGGGTCTCAGAGGGAAAGGAGAAAGAGTACAGTGCTGAAAAAAAGATTTGAAGAAACAATGGTTGAAAATTTCCCATTTTTGGAGAAAGACAAAAACCTACAGATTCAAGAGGCTAGGCAATCTCCAAACAGGATTAACTTGAGGAATTCAAACCCATCATAATCAAAAAGCTGAAAACTAAAAACAAGAAAACATATTGAAAGTAGCTAGGGAAAAACCCCAGCAAAACCATACGTTACCTATAGAGACATTATGATTTGTATGATTACAGATTTCTTATAAGAAAACATGGAAGCCGGAGACAAACGTACAACATTTTTAAGGGGTATTGTTGAGCCTATAATATATATAAACATAATAGGCTTAATCACAGGACAGAGGAGGCAGTGGGAACCAAGCTATATTGGATTAAGGAAATGACACAGATGGTAACTCAAAGCCACAGGAGGAAATGAAGAGAATTAGAAATGGTAAATAAGAAGGCTACTATCACAAACTCCATAAATTCATTCTTGTCCTCCTTTATTCTCTAAGTTTTTTTTTAAAGACACACAGTTATATAAAGTAAAAATTGTAACAACGTTTCATTGGGTTTGTAACATGCATAGACATGGTATGTATAATAATAATAGCATGAAATGAGGGCAGAGGGATTAGAACTATATAGGGGTAACATTTCTATATCTCACTGGTGTTGTTAATATAAATCTGAAGTAGACTCTTATAGGTTAAGATGTAAGCCTAAGAAAAACCAATAAGAAAATAACTAAAAAAACAGGTAAAAATTTCTTAAAGGAATTAAAATGTTATATTTGAAAATATTCACCCAATGCAAAACAAAAGGCGGGAGGGAATTAGGAAAGGAGATCCATGGAGCGAAAAATACACGAGAGAAAACAAAAATCAAAATGGCAGATATATATCCAACCATATCAATAATAACATTGACTGATAACGGATGAAAGAATCCAATCGAAGGGCAGAAGTTGTCAGCCTAGATTAAAAAAAAACTCTCTATATTCTCCACAGGATATGTATTTCAGATTCAAAGATATGAATAGGATGAAAATAAAATGATGGAAAAAGCAAAACCATGCAAACAGCAAGCGTAAGAGCTGGAGTGGCTGTACAACTAGACAAAATAGACTTTAAAACCAAAAATGTTACCAGAGATAAAGAGAGACATTTTATAATGATAAAATGATTAATCCATTAGGAAGATATAAAAATGATAAACATATGTGCTCCTAACAACAGAGTCCTGAAATATACGAAGCAAAAAATGACAGAATTGAAGGGAGAAATAGATATCCAGCAATAATAATTGGATATTTTGATATCCCACCTTCAAATATGGATAGAATAACTAGACAGAAGATTAACAATGATATAAAAGAATTGAAAGACACTATAAATCATCCAGACTTGACAGACATCTACAGAACACTGCACCTAATAACAGCAGGATAGACATCCTTCCCGAGTGCATATGGAGCAGTATCTAAGGCAGATCTTATAGCCATAAAACAAGCCTCAATACATTTAAAAGTTGAAATCATACAAAGTACACTTTCTAACTGTAGAACTAAATTAGAAATCCATAATAGAAGAACATTTGGGAAACTCAGAAAGACATGGAAATTAAAAACATATTCTTAAATAAGCAATGGATGAAAGAAGAAATCACAAATAATAATAGAAAATATTTTAACGTGAATGAGAAACAAAAATACAGCATGCCAAAATGTATGGCATGTAGCTAAAGCAGTGCTCAAGGGAAATTTATGGGTAAAAAAAAGAAGAATGATTCAAATCAATCACCAACCTTTCCACCTTAAGAAACAAGGGGGAAAAGAGGCAAGTGAACTCCAAAGCAAGTAGAAAGAAGGGAATCAGAAAGATTAGAGCAGAAATACAATAAAATAGAGAATAGAAAATCAATACAGAATATCGAAGGAACAAAAGTGGGTTCTTTGAAAAGATCAAAATTGACAAACTTTTAGCTGGACCGACCAGGAGAAAAAACAAGAGTCAAATTACTAAAATCAGGAATGAAAGAGAGGACATAATCAATGGCCTTACAGAAATAAAATAGATTATAGGGAACACTTTGAACAGTTATATAGATAATCCAGATAATGGATGAAATAGACAAATTCTTAGAAAGATACAAACTGCAAAAACTGACTCAGGCAGAAGTAGAAAATCTAAATAGACCTATAACAAATAAAGAGATTGAATTAGCAATAAAAAGAACTTCCTACAAAGAAAAGTCCATAACCACATGGCTTCACTCATCAATTTTAGCAAACATTTAAAGAAGAACTAACACTAATGCTTAGTTAACTTCCAGAAAATAAGAGGAAAGACACTTACTAACTAATTCTATGAGGCAATTATTACCCTGATACCAAAACCAGACAAAGATAACACAAAAACAAAAATACCTCCAACACTACAGACCAGTATCCCTTATGCATGGAGATGCAAAAATCCTTAACAAAATACTTGTAAATGAGGTCCAGAAACATGTGAAAAGAACTATATACCGTGAGCAACTGAGGTTTATTCCAGGAATGCAAGGTTGGTTTAATATGTGAAAATAAATCAATATAATAAAAATATTATTAAAGGACACAAACCATACGACTATCTCAATAGACATAGAAAAAGCATTTGACAAGATCCAACACCCTTTCATGATTAAAAAAACACTCAATGAACTAGGAGTAGAAGGGAATTTCCTCAACCTGATAGAGAGCATCTATGAAAACCTCACAACAAACATCATAAGCAATGGTGACAAATTGAATTATTTCCCACTGAGATCAGTAACAAGATAAGGATGCCTGCTTTCACCACTTCTGTCCATGTTGTACCAGAAAATTCATCCAGGGCAATTAAGGAACAAAAAGATATAAAAAGTGACCAGCTTGGAAAGGAAGAAGTAAAACTCTATTTGCAGAGATATGATCTTGTATTTAGAAAATATCAAAGAATACGCTAAAAAAACCCTATTAGAACAAATAATGAGGTTGGCAAGGTTTCAGGATAAAAGATCAAGACATAAAAATCACTTGTACTTCTATACGCTAGCAATGAACAATCCTAAGATACAATTAAGGAAACGATTCCTTTTACAACAGCATCAAAAACGATAGAATATTTAGGCATAAATCTAATAAAAGAAGTGCAAAACTTGTACGTTTTAAACTATAAGGCTGTTGAAAGAGATTGTAAAAGATCTGAATAAATAGAAAGACATCCCATATTCATGGATTGGAAGACTTATATTGTTCGGATGGCAACACTCCCCAAATTGATCTTCATATTCAATGCAATACCTATCAAAATCCCAGCTACCTTGTTTTGCAGAAATTAACACACTGATCCTAAAATTCATGTGGAAATGCAAGGAACCCAGAATAGCCAAAACACTCTTGAGAAAGAAGAAGAAAAGTGAATACTAACACTTCCTCATTTCAAAGCTTACTACAAAGCTACAATAATCAAGACGACATTGTATTGCCATGGACTAATACATAGATCAATGGAATAGAATCAAGAACCCAGAAATAAACCCTTACATTTGTGATCAATTGATTTTTTGAAAAGGTTTCCAAGACAACACAACGGGAAATAACAGTCTTTTCAATAAATGACAATGGGACAGCTAAAAAGCCACATGCAGAAGAATGATGTGGACCCTTTCTTCATGTGATACGCAAATATTAATTCCAGTGGATTATAAATCTAAATGTTAGAGCTAAAACTATAAAACTGTTAGAAGAAAACACAGGTGTAAATCTTCGTGACCTTGGCTTAGCAAAGTTTTCTTAGATATGACACCAAAAGCACAAGCAATAAAGGGAAAAATAGATACCTTTGACACCATCAAGATTAAAAACTTTTGTGCTTTAAAGGAAACCATCAGGAAAGTGAAAAGACAACCCACAGACTGGAGAAAATGTTTGCAAATCTATATCTGATAAAGAACTTGTACCCCAAATATGTAAAACTTCTTACAACTCGGTAATAATGATTTTAAAGAATAATGCAATTTGAAAAAATTGGCAAAAGAGCTAAATAGATATTTCTCCAAAGAAGATATAAAATGGCCAAAAAGCAAATGAAAAGATACCTAACATCATTACCGTCAGGGAAATGGGAATCAAAACCACAGTGGGATACCACCTCCCACCCTCTGAGATGGTTGCAATCAAAAAGACAGACAATCACAAGTGTTTACAAAGCTGTGGAGAAATTGGAACCCTCATGCATTGCTGGGAGAAAGGCAAAATGGTTCAACCACTTTGGCAGTTCCTCAAAATGCTACACATAGGGTTATCAAATAGCCCAGAAATTCTACTCTTAGGTATATACGCAATAGAAAGTGAAAACACAAAACCTTGCACATGAATGCTCACAGCAGCGTCACTGGTAACAGCTAAAAAGTGGAAACAACCCAAATGTACATCAACCAACCACATGTTAAACAGTATGTGCTATATTCATGCAACGGGATATTTTTCAGTGATAAAATGGAATGAATTACTGCAACATGCGACAATGTGGATGAACTCGGAGAACATTATGTTAAATGAAACAAGCCAGTCACAGAATGCTACACATCATATGATTCCATTTATACGAGATGCCCAGAACAGGCAAATCT
Organism: Equus quagga; assembly: GCF_021613505.1. NCBI lineage: Eukaryota > Metazoa > Chordata > Mammalia > Perissodactyla > Equidae > Equus > Equus quagga. Next base: position 32,696,882 of record NC_060273.1, on the reverse strand, counting down.
ATAGAGACAGAAACTAGTGTTAGCCTAGGGCTGGGATGGCAGTGAAATGGGGAGTGACTGCTAATGGGTATGGGGTTTCTTTTGGTGGTAAGGAAACTGCACCAAAATTAGATTTGTTGATGGTTGCAAGACGGTGTGAATAGACTAAAAACCATTGACTCGTTTGCTTTAAATGGTGAGTTATATGGCACGTGAATTCTATCTCAATAAAGCTTTTTTTTGGAAAAAAGAATTAGCTCATGATACTGGCTGATTCACACGATTTCTTTCCTCTTGCCATCTTTGACATTGGAGTTTGCGAGCGTTAAATATCACGATATTCTGGGGTAGGGTCTCATGGGTCAGCTCATACTTTTGCATGTATACTATTGGCTTTGGCCCCACGTGCTCGTCATAATGGAAGCGTCCATTAATTTGAGTGAGAGCCATCTGGTTTACGATGAATCCAGTCGAGCCCAAAACAACCCCTACCCTCGGCAGAAGTGGCATTTCTAGAGATGACCATGGGAAGAGATGCCCGCTGAAAAGGGGAAGTCACATCCTTGGGCTGTCTTGGTGCACAACTCCAGGGGGCACTGTTCACTGTGTAGAGGGTGACTCCTCATGTGCATAACCCTAGTTGGAGGATGGAGGGCAGAGAAGCTCGCAAGCTGCGTTTACATGCTCTCCACAAATTCTCGCAGTAAACAATTGCAACTGGGGGACATTTATTTATTCCTGATATTCCTGTGGTCATTCCAAACTATAAAAAGGGGGACAGGAACATATGAAAGCTCACGAAACCTCTCCAAATTTATGATTCCTGCAGCCTCAGGTTGCTGTCACCCTGCAGTGCTCGCAGCCCCTTTGCAAAACCTCTTCATCTGTACCAAGAATGGAGAGCACGGACTATGCTGAATCCATTCCCATGGCGGGAGCTCCAGGCTCTATCAGCCTCTCCCAAAAATGCCCTTGGGGATGGGCAGCGGACGTCAACGTGTGAAGCAGGCACATATGAGACCAGGGCGTGGGGGACTGCAGGTGACGCTCTCTTCGAGTGTCCACCGCCACATTCGGATGGCCAGTTTACAATGCCCTGCTGCAGATGTCATACAAGGCTCTGCTTGGGGGAGTGTGTGCAAAGAAAAGTAGGGAATCCCCACTTCAGCACCAATATTGGTGCCAAACCTGGTTTGAGGTCCTGATCTCCAGGGGCATGAACAAATGTCTGGAGTGGTAGGAATAAGGCTGCCTTGCAAATGGGTCGCATCCCAACAGCAAGCCACGTTGGGAGCGTTGGAGGGGGTGAAATGCTGGTCGAAGTTGTCTTTCATCAGCCGTCTCTTCGCAGTTCAGTTTTTTCACAGCCCCGCCATAGGGTGGGGCTAGTGAATGACCCATGAGGAATGAGGAAGAGTGTCAGAGTTGCTAGGCTATTTTCCATTTCCCCAAATATCTTGGAAACCATGGTTTTAGAGCCGTGAATGCAAATCTGAGCAGAAAAAAAAAATCTTCTGGAGTAGGTGTTGGGATAAACCCGACAGAATGACTCTGGGTTTACAATGCAGCTGGTTAATATGAATCATGTTATTTTGTTTGGCTCCAAAATGATCCCAAATCTTCTTTATTATCTGTGCCTCTGCTGCTCTCCAGAAACATTTTAGTTACTCTTATCGACAGATTATGAGACAGCCTAGCTCTCCTAAAAGAGGGTTTTAGGATTTCAGTGTTACCTTTTTATATCTCCACTCCCCAGAAATTTGGGTCGTTTTGTGCATTATTAAGGACTTTCACTGTCTATGTTCATTTGCTGTGATTATGCTGGTGGCCAAAGGGGGAAAAGTAATCGAGGATTTGGCACAGCCGACTTCAAGTTGGAGGAACTGGGGTTTCTGCGGAAGGCGAGTGGCCTCCGAGGGCCAGTGGCTCAGGGGCGTACTTACCTCTGAAATGGTCCTGTGATTTTTCGGTAAAATAATCGCAATTTTCCACCTGTTATGAGTCGGTAGTGACAAACTGTTCTGATGAAAGGCATAGTAAATTATTGACTGGGAATCAAAAAATAAAGAAAACCCATGAAAATGTTTTTGTTGGCGGTGACAGTTTTGGTTTTTGTTCCGCACAAGGACCATGGGGCGAAAATTAACTCTAAACTCATTTGTTGTAAATCTAAGGGGAAAAGATACGAAGCGGTTTCCTCGTCCAGCCCCCCAAGGCCTGTCTGCTCTGCTTTTGTTTGGTTTGGATTTTTATTTGAGCGTCTGTTTTCACGCTATGATGGACAGTTCTCAGTCTTTATTTTACTTGACATCTCGATAGCTTTTTAAAATTTAATTATGTTGTTTTCTGATTATAAGATTAATTCATGTTGATTGTAGAAGATTTGGGAAATGAGTAAAATCATGGATGAAACCAGTATCACCCCAAAACACACCTCCCTCAAGCCAGAGTTCCCATTTTGGTGTATTTGTTTCATTCTCATTATCAAACATTCCACCGTATTATTGAGCGCCTACTGTATGTCAAGCACTGTTGCTTTCAGGATTTTTTCTGTACACATATACCTGTGTATTCACTTGTTTCAAAATTAAGATGTACTGTGTTTTCTATTTTGTATCTTTTTTTACCTAATATTTTTTTCTTCTTCTTCTCCCCAAAGCCCCCCAGTACATAGTCGGAGGTCCTTCTGGTTGTGCTCTGTGGGACACGCCCTCAGGATGGCCTGATGAGCGGTGCCACGTCTGTGCCCAGGATGCGAACCGGGAAACCCTGGGCCGATAAAGCAAAGTGCGTGAACTTAACCGCTCGGCCACGGGCCGGCCACGTCACGGCTAGTGTACAGAATTACAATTGTTTTTTTTTATTGGTTGGTCTTGTGTCTTGCAACCTTGCTGATAAATTAGTTAATATTTTAGCTAACAAATGTCTGGCCCATAGTAAGTATAATGAAAATGCTTGAAATAAAATAAAATAATGATGTGAAATGAAATCCTCACTTAACACAACCGAATGATACCAATGACTTTTTGGTGTGGTAGAATGTGGATTACTTTTTCAATTTCTCCTACAGTTATTGAGCTATTCAGATGTTCTAAATGTTCTTGAGATAACTTTGGTTGTCCATAGTTCCCTAAGGAGTTGTTCGTTTCATCTGAATATTCAGATTTATTGGTTGAATAATTAATAACTACTAATAATAAACCCACAATTATTCCAACAAACATCAGGACGTGAGTGAAAATGTGGAGGAAGAAGATGCTAATTTTCTCACCTTACGTGTAGGGGCCAATAGACAGTATTTCGTTCTTACTAGAAAACAATAGGTTCAAAATTTTCAACTCAGTGGTCTCCACTCAGGGATGTTTTTTAACTTTGGGTAGAGAGCTGTGTTAGTCCTGGCACAGCGCCATTCCTGGTCTGTGCAATGCCACTCTTGTGTCGTTTTCTTGTGTTTATTCCATTTCCACCCCATGTCCCATTCACATCCCCTTCCTCCTACCCCGCCACAGGCAACTACTCTTGTAATGCATGTCTTTTTGGTGGCGATTTTACAAAATGCATATTGTCCCTTTGTGTGGCTGTGTTTTGAATTTACATAATTGTATTGTGTCCTAATATCATTCTTTTCTTTTTCATTAGACACCGTGAACTTAAGATCCGTCCATGTTTCTCTTTGTACATCTAGTCCATTGCTCCGAATTGCTTCGTCAGACTCCATACTGTGTGATCCACTATATCTTACCTGTCCACCCCCCAGTCACTGTCCCCCAGGTGGCTTCTAACTCCTGCCCTCACAAGTAATGCTGCAACAAATATGCTCAGATATGTCCTCATCGGACATGTCAGAAGTTCTATGGGATATGTACCCAGGAGCGGGACTGGGTCTTGTGGTGATAATGGCAATTGCTTCCCGGATTGCCTGCTCCAGCCCATGCCGCCACCAGCAATACATGAGGACTGCACTATCCCCATCCTACCCAAGAAGGCTGACCTGAGTCACTGAAATTCTCTCTCTAATTGGTGGAAAGTGACATGGAGTTTTAATTTGCACTCTTCCAAGTTCGCACGCCTTTGAGCATCTCTTTGTGTTCTTGTTGGCTTTCTGGGTTTCCTCTTCTGCAAATTTCCTGTTCGTATATTTCATGCTTATTACTATTGGAGGTTGTTGTACTTTTCTTATTGATTTTACAAGAGTTCTTTATTTATACTAGCTGTCCGTCTCCTGTTGGTTTTAGACACCACAGATATCTTCTCCTATTCTGTCATCTGTTTATTACCTCTGTTCATGGTGTCCTTCATCGAACAGAAATTCAAAATTTTGATGTAAAAAAATTCATCTAGGAATGGTGTTCATTTATGACAAGTTTTGTGCTTTTGAAGTTTTGTTTAAGAAGTCCTTCCCTACGCCACATCACACGATGTTCTCTTATATTTTCTTCTAATATCTACTGAGCTTTACTCTTTACAATTGGGTCTTTAAATCACCTAACATTCTCCTTTGAAAGGGATAGTAGGTTAGGATGTAGTTCAACTTTTCTCCATGTGGTGAGATTTCCTGACACCATCTACTACAACAGGGCTGCTCAACGTGTGCTCCCCGCACCACCAGCATCACCACCATCATCACCATCACCATCATCACCACCATCATCATCACCATCATCACCATCA